>NW_026895453.1:127500-157459 GCF_033153095.1 Gastrolobium bilobum
AGCTTAGAGAAATGTTTTCAGCTACAAAGTTTGGATATCTCAGGTGCAAAACTTGAAAGAATGAGAGTAGCAAGTTGTTTTGATGCATATAGTGACAAGAGTTGGGTAAGAATCAATGCACCAAAGCTTGAACATTTGTTTTGGCAATATAATGCAGTCACTGACATGACTACTTTTGAGCATTCAAATTTCTTGCGTGAGGCCTCCATTGGTTTCTTTATACTGAATGAAGATATTAGTATGGGTAAGCTTCAAAGTGTCAATAACTTCTTGTCTGGGCTCTCTCATGCTCGTTCCTTGACTCTTGAAAGCCAAACTATTGAGGTAAAGTTTACATTTTCTTTTGAAATGCATAGAAATTATCGCCAATAAAATTTGAAATTTCCAATATTCTAATGGCTTGTTGAGATATTAATTTATAGAAGCATATCAACATTTCCTATTTGATGTTAGAGAACCTTAAAACCTATATAATATTAACTTCTACGCTCAAAATTTGATTGATGCATAGTCTTAAAAGATTCATTTTGGTCTGGATTCACATATAGATTCCACAAGTTCTAGAAAAAAATTCAAGATATGAATCATATATAAGGGAAAAATGTTTGTCTTTTTAAATAACACAATAACTTGTGTCATCTTACTCTCATAAAGAGGTGAGACTCATATCTTTATTTTATTTTTTTGTCCACTCTCTCTACCTCATAATCTATCTTTATTTTATTTTTTTGTTCACTCTCTCTGCATCATAATCTATCTTTCTTTCACTTAAAATGAGTCTTATGTTGTAGGAAATTTTTAATCTCATGTCATATATACAATAAATGAGGGGCCCACCTATTTAAAAAAGAAAAAAATGGCACACCTTTATATGACATCTGTAGGAAATATTTGTTTTCTCCTATGATACAGAAAAACAAACCACATAAATAAATGGTTAAATACAGATATAAACCTTAGCCTCTCAGCACCATTATCCACACGCCACCATTTTATAGTCACTAGATCCCATATTAAATAAGATCCTCTCATATTGAACACATTTTATTTCTTTTTCAATCACAATTATTAGAGATGGCCATATTTGATTATCAGAATTCTATTCTCATTCAACGTTTATCTGGCTGATATACATGATCATAATTTGTTGAATCTCTATTGTATTTCCCTTTTTCTGTGAAAATATATTTACAACCTTTTCCCTTTCCCTTTGGCTGCAGATTCTATCACGCAGTAACTTCTTCATTCAGCCATTTCATAATCTCAAATCATTAGAGCTGCATACTGGTTTCAACAAAAGTAATGTTCAGGGATTAGCATGCCTATTCAGGAGCTCTCCTACACTCCACACTCTGATTCTCAAGATCATTAACGATTATAATATTGAAAGAAAAGTAAGCTATACCATGAATTTATTTATTATGATTTTTTGCATGCTCGTACGAAGCACACTTTATGAAAGTTTGATTTCACTTTTCATCCGCTTCAGCAATGGAATAGGGATTTATGGGACTTAACTAGCACCGAAGAAGAGCAGTATTGGGAATCTCAGATCCCAACTCTGAAATCTTTTCTACAACACTTGAAAATGGTGAAAATCAACGGGTTTCTTGATTGTGAGAATGAAGTTACACTTGCAAAGTTTCTCCTCAAGCATGGGAAGGCCTTAGAAGAAATGATACTATGCACAGGACATTGCAATGCTAGAGATACTCTTAGGCGACAAAAAATAAGGTCGCAAATGATGGGATTTTCTTGGGCTTCATCGAATGCCAAAGTGGCATTTCAGTAGGCTTGTCACTTAGCATGTTCTGTCTAGGTAGGGCAGTGAGCATGATTTTAAGAAAAACTTTACTTTTCCAATAATTAAATCTTGTATTTGAGGATATAGCCGTTATTTGTTTATTATTTTATACAAGGAGAGCGAAATTTATTGATATCCAATATTTTAATTTTTTTAAAAAAAGAAAAGATAAACTTGGATGTTTGGTGTGATTTTTTTTTCTTTTGGTGTACAGTTTTTATTTCCAAAATGCATACTTATCTTCTAGTTGTTGCGTTATTAACCATTAGGTAACTAACGATTGGTGTACAGTGTTTTAAAATCCCGCCCCGTCTCTCGGGTTGACCCGGGTCAACTCTCATCCATTCTCTCTGAGAGTTGGGGTCACAAGTTGCACCTTATATGCACATTGACCCCTCCGACTCCTAAAACCCGTTCCGGTTTCAGTGACTCCCGGGTGAGAGGGGTCAAAGGGGGTCACTGCATGTGTTTTTTTTTTTTAAAAAAATTCCATGAAACAACGTCGTTTTATTAAAAAAATAAAATAAAAATGCTTGCAAACCTAAATCTAATCATTCTCTTCTCTCCCAGCAACCTAGATGTCTTCAATCTTCACCTCGCGCGCTGCCGTGAATCTTCTATAAAAGGAAAGAATTTTACCCATTCAAATGAAATCCTTACGGTCGTTGATAAAAAACAAAAACTCATTCTTACTTCCTTTAAATTTTCCTTTGTCAATGACCTTCTCAAAAGAGACAGAACCGGGTCAGCATAGTGACCCCATTAGAATATGAGTTTTGTACTTTGGTATCTTGATACTTTAATTAGGTTGTGTAATATTGACTTGTGGTTGTAATTGGGGAATTATATTGAATATATTTTGAATCTTTGATAATTGGTGGTTTATTTTTTTAATATTTTCATATAAGATATATATATTTATAATTTTTTAATATATAAAACCGAGTCAGCGTAGTGACCCCCTGACCCCCGGATTGAACCCGTGACCCCTGACCTCGGCCGGGTCGATGGTCGGGCCAGGTTTTTAAACACTGTTTTAAAGGAAAATTTTATGTGTGCATCGAATATATCCAATTGAGTAATTTAAAAAAAAAATATATATATATCAATGTGCAGACAAATTAAATTTTCAAAATTCGTGAAAAGTTTACCAAATATGAAAAAAGAAAGTACCCACTTGGCTACTTCCCTAATACAAAAATTTTACTCACTTTATGTTGGGTATGGCTCATTATTCACATGCTGACGAGGATTCTTGTTATGGGGGTTAACAAAAGGCAATTAGCGTCCTGCTTCCAGGTGAACGGGCAGGGATACAAGGAAGCCATCCTGGCAAGGGTCCGAGAGGCACAGCATCTTCAGGCCCGTAGAGGCTAGGTATTGTTGTAAGCCTCTGATTTATTGTAAATTTTCCTTTTCTTAATAGTTTGAGCTTGAGTCCATAAATAGCTGCTGTTAGTATTTTTTCTAATCCTATTTATATTCTCTACCGAATGACTTGTAAAATGTAGCGATGAGGTGAATATAGTACAGACAATTTTGACGTAGTCGAAATTGAGTGAACCAGGATAAATCATTGTGTCTATTCTCTCTCTTTCTTTGTGATTTGTATGATTGTCGATTTCGTACACTTTTAAAGAATCCAATTCGTTAGCTACACTACATTAGTATTGGTATAGAACGAGAACAGGAACATGAAAGTGTAAACCAAGCAATCAAGGAGGGGAAAAAGACAGACAGAGAGAACCAAGAAGTATTGATTTGGTGCGTTCGATCCAGAGAAAATATTGGCAAGGATTCTTGTAGTGTACGTGTGTGGTCTTGTGATTTAAAATTAGATTTGTACTTAGAAATTCAAGCCCTTATGAAAAGTATTAAACTTGTTTATATATGATTTTAGCTTCTAAGGATTTTTTTGTAGAGGGTAAGTTATTCTACGTACTTTATTTTTATTTCTATCATTCTTCCACACCGTTAAATCAAAATCTTAATTAACCTTTGCAATTTCTCTCTCTTTTTGAGATTTTAATTTAGGAAAAAGTTCACTAATGTTCATGTGGTCTACTTCAAAATCACCTATGTTCCTGTGATTTTTTTTTTTATCACATATGCCCCTGTGGTTTGTAAAATATATCCCTGTGATTTTTTATATTTTATAAACTACAAGGGCATATGTAATAAACAAAAAATTACAAAGGCATAAGTGTTCTGAAGTAAATCACAAGGGCAATGATGGACTTTTTTCTTTAATCTAATAATATTAAAAATTGATAGATAAAATAAGCATGGAAAAAAAGATAGGCAAAATAACTTATATATATATATATATATATATATATATATATATATATATATATATATATATATATATTGTAAAATTATTTCTGCAGCCGCTTTACATACAGCAACGACAGATGTATGGTTATGATTCCTTTAATTTCTTCATCTTTTGTATGATTATGATTTCTTACATTTAATGCTTTCACGTATATATATGACAAATATTTGATTGTTGCGCGTACAGCAGCTGCAGAAATGTAAATCTTTATATATATATATAATGATTTTAGCCGACAAAATCAGACCAAAAGAAAATAGCTTGCATTCATATAGGAGGACAAGAATTAGGTGCCAAAGCTAATCATTTATATGCACTGAACTTTGCCAATCACTGTACCATTGCCACTATGCATTAGCGGTGGGCAACAGTTGACTATATATAAAAAAGCATTGGCTACTCAGTCATAAGATTGCGGGATAAGGTTGTCTAGAGTGGATTTGTTTATGAATTTGAGAATATATTTAATTTTAAATTTTAACAAAGTAAGATAACTGTATAATTGAAGATTTTTTATTTTATTTTTAACTTTAAATTAAATCAAAAGTATATATCTTGCTCGCTTTAAATTAATTCATTTTTTATAAATAAATCACAGATATTTTTTACGGAGTCAATTTTATTTGAGCCAAAAATATTTATATTATAGTGAAGTTATATTTCCCGGAAGAAATTTTGACATTACATAAAAATAATTAAATATATACTACTTGAACCAATCACTTTGTAAAAAATAACTTCACTTTAAAAATTGTAAAGCTTGAGACGGATGGAACTCAAATATGGTACATGCATTATTCCTGATATTGGGAAATTAGTAAGGGAGAAAGGGCCAAGAAAAAAAAAAAAAGGACTGGCCATACATCCATCTACATCTACTATATATTGTTATGGCCCAATAATGTCGAGTCAAATCCCCGACATTTTGAAGTGATAGATTTCCTCTGAAAATTTACTTATTATGCTTTTCTAAGTTGGAATCCAATTTTGTAAATTGCACCTCATATGATTATGTTATGGAATTGAGGTGATTCAAAGTGATAAAGTTAATATTCCCCCATGCAATGTTATTATCAGATATTACATAACAGTGACTCTCTCCTAAGATTTGATTACTAGGCAGGTAACTAAGGAATCCTTATTTAATTTAAAAGATCTTACACTAGATTAGACATATAAAAACTTCAAAGACTACCATGTCACAAAATCTGAGTTAAAAGCAATTTCTTCTCGAACTTTACTAGCTAGTAGTTCAATATTAGTATTACCCTTTCAGTCAAGGGTGCACCACCTCTTGTGACCAGGAACCCACTGAGGGCATTTTGGACTGAAGCAATTGGAAATTGCTTTGGAGTTTAGAATCTCTACAATGGGAGCATATTTTACACAACGAGGTGTCTTGTACTGATTTATTGATGCACCCTGACTTAGAGCAAAGTCCATGAGCTTGTCAAATGTCCCACTTTCCACTATCTTGATTTCCAATGGCCCAATGGACTCTGATACCCTTCCTTGGCGATAAACGCTGTTGAGAGATCCTTCAATTGAAAGACAACATTCCTCAAAAACAGAAGCAGGAATTGGGTTTTGTCCATTCATGATAATCTCCCAGTACAATACGTAGTGTCCCGGTATAGTTGACGTGTCCGCGTAGCTTGTGTATTCTATGAGCGATGCACCAAATTGTAAAAGATGGATAGCTCCATTTTTCACAGCATTTTGTAGCTCAACTTCATCCGTTTTATCAGAATCAATGCTCAAAACCACGTTCTTTCGGCACACAAAGTTGAATTGAGGAGCCTTGTTCTTGAATCCAGCTACTCGGAGTATGTCACCAACCTTGTACCTGTAAAGACCTGTGTGTGGATGGTGCATAATTGCATTATTATTATAAGTTAATTAAATCAAACAAAAACTATATATTAAAATAAAAATCAACCCTAAACCATAATAATATGTCCTATACCTAATCTTTAATAGTCGATTTCACTTGTATATAATACAAGTGAAATTTAACGATTAAAATTGAGAATAAAACTTATTATTCTTACACACGAGTATATATATCCTCCCTGAGAAAATATCTTTCAAGAGTGTTGAAATTGAAGAGAAATGAAATTTTACCTGCATAAGTGGTGACTACAAGCTCATATTCTTGACCCAACTCTACATCTACTAGATCAACTAAATGTTCTTGCTCTTGGTGAGAAATTGAATTGGTGTGTTCGTTTTTCTTGTTGAGGGGCAAGAACTCAAAGTAGGCCATGGTGGGAATGAGGGTGTAAGATACCTCACTTGGTTCACATAAAGGGTTTAAGTTGAGGCCAAAATAACACTCAGAAGAAGCATACATGGTGCAGACAAGAGGGAGACCATTGCTATAGTAATCCAATGTTGGGATATACTGAGACATGGTTCCAGTGACAATAACATCAACATACTTTGTGTTGGGCCATAACCTAGTAATGATCCCTTTCCACGAATCCTTCTTGCATTCGGTTTCAATGAAATCCGCAAGCTTGGGATTTGGTTTAAGTATTTTCATAACAGCCTCTCTCACTGATGGGTCAGTGATTTCAGCATCTATAGTACCCGTTTTTATGTCATTACACAAACAAACCCAATGCTTTTCGAGGAATTTAATGGTACGAATGAAACCGGAAGCGAAAACAGCCCCAACACGAAGCACTTCCTCATTTTGACAAAGCCCACAAAGCAACTGAGAATACATGCTTTGATAAGAATCAAGACAGAGAATGGTCTCATTGGGGCTAGTGTAGTTTGTGTAGGGATCATGTTCATGTGTGCGGTTCTTAAAGTGTGAGCTCTTGTAGTAGCTTGTTAAAACTGGACGAGCAAGGAGTCCCCCTGGTGTCTTGGCTTCTGATTTTATGAACAAAAAGTACATGCCTTTGCCTTTGTCCAAACCGGGTACAAATTGATCCATCACTGGCATCAAAAGGCTATAAAGTAATGACCTTCGCTCTAGCTCATCTTCTATTGCTGGCATCAATTTTCTCTCCCCACCAGATGTTCCAGAGCTACATTAAGAAAAATATAAGAGTTACACTTTCAATCTCAATGGATTATATTACTTTTTTTTTTTTTATATATTCCAACCAGTGTCCGAAACCCTAACAAATCCAATTAATTTGATTTCAGGTTTAAATTTCTCCATCTTTCTCTAGAGTTATGATTCAACATACTACTCTTTGAGCAGGTGAATTTTGAGGATTATACTATTTGTATCTAAATTAGTTAACTAGTAAATCATAGTCAAATGCATATAAATTAACAGTTAAAATTAAATGTAAGATTTATTATTCTTATATCAGTTTCGTTACTCATCGTTACTAGGTTAGATGAGGTGTGATTAAGGTTTTGAATGTAAGAATAGCATAACTTAAAAAAAAAAACGAGAATGATTTCTACCTTTCCATCTGTCGTCACTGATACAAAAATAAGAGAGAGATGAGAAAAATTTGTGTCAGTGACGAGAGAATGATTTCTCCACCACTGCAGAAATCATTCTCCCTAAAAAAAAAAAAGGAAAAAATATCTATTGTTAGATACTGACCTAGTGAGGAACTCTGATATGGGCTTGGAACATAAAATTGGGGAGGTATCACCATTAGCTATACGATCAATATCTGGCTTTAAATCCTCGTAAGTCACAACAGGCATGACCTTTTTGAAGGTGTTTTTGTCTGTGTGCCCATCTAGGCCATGACGTTGCAGGTACTCAACGCGGGCACTAGAGGAAAGGATCTCTGCAAGGACCCTTTCTTGAATTTCATCAGCGTTGCTGGTAACATCCTCAATGTATTTCAGTGCTTTCTTGTTGTTGTCCCTGACGATGTTAGTGTTACTAACATCATCATAATCAAGTTCAACATTTGGCTTGCTGCACAGGTAATGTTTAGGAGCCTGTGGCATGGCTATGGATAGATGTATGTGGTTATTGAGATTCCAGTGTAATAACAAATATACACCGAAGAAATTATTGATTGGAATAGGAAATGGAACTGGATTTGACTTTGGAGTTTGCACTTAGGAGGGAGGAGAAGTGGGTTAGAAAACCAATCAAAGTGGAAGGACATATATATAGGGAGCAAGTGAAGGTGGTTAGAGCTTAAAAACCACTCAACTTGAGAGTTTCCTATCAAAAGAAAAAAAAAATGAAATAGGAAACTTAATTAAAAATGGCATATCCAAGAAGGGTCATATTAGGGGTAGGGTTAAATTTTCTATAAACTAATTATCAAATTATATTAACAATTTATTAACATAATTTATTATAAGTTGAATTAACTATGTCAAGTTGGTAAGTAATGGAACACATCTCCTCACACAAGAGTCATTTATCATGATAAATAACAATCTTACCCAACAATACAAGATGATGGACTTTCAATAATTTAATGGGGGTACATTTTATGTTATATTAGACAAAATTATTTCATGCATACACAAAAAAAGTGGATGATACTATTTTTTTTATTTTCTCTCTTTTCATGCATAAAATAAAATTATTCATACATGATAAATATATTTTCTTAATTTTATATGAAAAATGTTATATTTATAAATTTTTTGTTTATAAACCACACTAAGTATGACCAGTCATACTTTAATCAAGAGTGTATGACCGATCATACTTAGTGTAATTTGTAAAAAAAAATTATAAACGAATTTTTTTTATTTTATATTATATATTTTAACAATTTACTATTCATATGTTTGCGGATTAACTATTACTCTTGCATGTATCACATCAATTGAGATTGTACCTAACATTTTCTCCTATCAAGTAGGTAGGGGAAGGCTAAACTCTAGGTTTTGAATTATGGCTATCACAAAATCAAAAAAAAGTTTTTTTTTTTTAAAAAGAATAATAAGAAGAAGAAGAAGATAACAAAGGGGGATTTACTAATCTTCTTTAATAAAAGATAGCTTGTATCATGCATAGAAATAAATTATATGGATCTCACTATTTTTAAAAATAAAAAAAGAATGGCATAATTTTTTATATCTCGTTAATATAAGATAAATATTTTTTATAAAAGAGACAATTTAAACCCTAACGAAGGAGGTGAATTTTTTGAAAACGGGAAAGCGTAAAAGGAGATAATAGTAGAGGGGCAATATCCATTAAAGTCGGGGAAAGTACATATGCGTACAGGGTACACGCGTGCATGTACTGCGGTGCTTGTTCACAAAACTGCCAGCGGCTTCCGTAACTTCATTCGTCTTCTACGGCTACGCACGACTTCATAGTAGAGAGTTAAAAGGGAAATATTTTTATTATGATGTAGAAAAATAGTTATCTCATATTGTAGAAATAAAATTACAAATGAATTCATATGTAAGTAGAGAGAGAAAAAAATAGTGAGACTCAACTCTTTTTTGTATGTGTAAGAAAATTATTTATCTCATGTAAAATGAGATAAACATAACCCATAGTTAAATGTACATATTTCACATCAAATGTTTTTTTTGTTGTTGGATCGCATCAAATATTTTTTAATTGAGAATATCAATTTAAATGAAATATAATTTTATTCTATAAAATAAATTCTTGATAACATTGGTGGTTGATTTAAGGTTCCTAACTTTTCATTACTAATGTGCTATTAATTCTTCTTGGAATTTGTAGCATCTCTTATTTTAAAAAAAGGTAACCTTAATTCATTCCCTTAATTTTTTAATCCAAGGACGAAAAAACTTCATGGTACTTACATTTCATAATGCTTTTTGAATTTTCCATAATTTGTAAATAATAATTTGAATGCAAAAAAAGTATAACTATCAAGGGCATGAATAGTGAATATAAAAAAGATAAAGTTAGTGAACATAAAAGTAGTACCAAACTAGGAATTTACTGTTAGTAGTGATGTGTAATCTTACTATACATGTAATCTCATCATAAATCATAAAATGGAAAGAATCCCTTCCTAATTTTATTTTTTAAAAATAAGTGAGAAAATGAAAGTTTTCAGAGAAAAACTAATTTTATTTATTTAAGTATGATAATATAAATATATTTATCTATATGCATTTTACGAAGTATTGATTATTAGACGTTGTTGAAGACACAATTTACTAATTAAATCCACCTTTATTCATTTTTTATGAGGGTTCAAAGTTTCATAAATTAACCCTTAAATTTATGTTAAGATTATAGTATAATACCACCAAATATATGGATCAATTGCTATGTAGTTATTTCAGTTTAATTAGTGGTCTCAATTTTTGTCATGACTTGACCCGAATTTGTTGATTAATCAATAAAACAATGGAGAAATATAAAAAAAAAAATTATAGTCCGGTTTAAATTTAATATACTTATTTATTCACTTCTAACTTTACTTTTTAAAAAATAGTATCCACCCTAATGCTACATAATATCTAAGGTAAAGTGATCAATAATTTAAGTAAATATGAAAATGAAGGATGGACAGGCAATAAAGTTTAGCATTGGAGACGTGTTATCTTTGATAAAATATACACAGAAAATGACTTGTGTGTTGCATGTTTATGTAAAACAACTTTTTGTGCAATAGAACACAGAGGTGATAATAATGCTTCTATATGTAGTGCGTCTTTTTCCTGAAAGACTTCTCAGTGGCACGATTAAACTGGTTTTCTCTATTGCGTTACTCCAATAACTGCCTAACTATCCATTTCACCCGACAACTGCACAAAATGAAATGGATGTAAATTTTTTCTTTTTCCCACCCAAGATAACGATAGATGATGAAGACAAAAAAAGCTTTGGCACCTGGCGCCACTTCAATGTTGCCCGTTAATTGCTCAATTTTCTTGAAGCAGCCATCACTTATTATGCACATCCCACTCTCCACACTGAACGAGGGGTTACTTTCGATGTTGTTTTTGTATCTCGCTATCTCTAGCTTTTGGTTTTTATAATTTTTATTTTTGTAATTTAAAAAATTAATATTTTCATTCACTCAATCCACCCATCTTCCTGGATTGTTCAGGTATGTTTTTTGTCGATGTGCATTGAATTTTAATTTAATTTGAAAATATTAATGTCAAAAGATGTAAGAACCTACACCGTTAATTAAGGAAGTTAATTAATTAATTATGTGACATTAGGAAATAATTTCATAATTGACACTAATAATTATGATAAGGCCTAAATGATTTTGGTAAGTGATTAATAATGCGAAAAGTCACTTTTCTGATGAAAAGTGCAGATATCGGTTCTGCTCCTCGGTATAAATGCGTACCGATGAAGTATCCCGGAAAATTATAATAAGTGTGTATATGTCACTACAATAATATATAGGACTTGTAAAACGAGTTTCAAGTTAAAATAATGAGAACTGGTGCCAGAACTGATACTGGCTATGGAAAAGCGCGTACTGGAAAGGTGCTGCGAAAAATAAAATAAAAATATGATAAATCTTAGAAAAATGAGTAGGTTCAGATTCCAAAGTTTGAGATTAAAATGCTAAGCGTAGCTATTATTGATAATACTGGGTGTTTAAACTTAAACTGCCTATATATATGCTCATTTGGCACTAAACCCTAGGTATCCTTTCTGTTGCTACATGAGTTGGAGGCTGACCAGCTCCCATTCACTGTTCCATTGCTTCTCTTCCCCATTTTGTGAGCCAAGGGGCCTTTTTCTTCTTGAAACTTTCATCTAAGCACTTTGTGTGAGTGTGAGGTAGCTTTGGTGGTGAGTTGGTGACCTTGTTCTGAGTGTTTGGGCTGCTATGAGTTGGATCATAGTGTTGCATTTCTGAGTTTGGGGTGTTGAGCTTGAGAGTTGGTTGTGAGAGCTTTGTTCTGTAAAGAACCAATTCAACCCAAAAGCTTAAGTTGTTGGGTGAGGCTACATTAATGGTTTTATATATCTCAACACGCCCCCTCACACGAGAGCCCACTGGGCTTGAAGGGTGGACAATGCACAGGCCCACCTATCTGTGCGAACAAAGAAATTCCACTTGAAAGAAAGTGAGAGACGACGAGGATCGAACCCGGGACACGAGGCTCTGATACCATGTAAAGAACCTTAAGGTCACCACCCCAAAAGCTAGCTCAAAGGGTGGGAATGCTCAAGATCTTATAAACTCCACATTAGTTGCACATACAACCAATGTGGGACTATATATCTCAACACGCCCCCTCACACGAGAGCCCATTGGGCTTGAAGAGTAGACAATGTAACAGGTTCAGCCTACCTGTGCTAAGAAACGCCATAAGAGAAAGTGGGGGGAGGCGAGGCTCTGATACCATATAAAGAACCTTGGGATACACCACCCTAAAAGTTAGCTCAAAGGGTGGGAGTGCTCAAGATCTTATAAACTCCACATTAGTTGCAGATACAACCAATGTGGGACTATATATCTCAACATGTTCATTCCATTGGAGGCTCCAAGGAGCTATCTTGTGAAGTAAAAGACCTACCTTGGTGTACATTTTCGTGTCCTTCTCAAGTCAGAACCCTTGAGCTTTGTTGGGAGCTCCAAGAGGGAGTCTTTTCTGAGTTTGAGCCTCTTGAGGTATACCATGATCATAGTCTTTTTCATTTTGATGAATTAAGCTTGTTTAATCGGTTAAAAAGTAAAACTTGGACCATTTGAATAAATGAATGTGTTTCTGAGTTCATAATGTGTGTATGAACATCTGTTGAGGGAGTCTTTGGACTCCAAATCACGTTTGGACCCTTAAAATGGGATTATGCAGAAGAATGCTCGAATTTCTGCATTCTGTTGGAGAAGTATTCGAATATTTTTCGTGTAGTATTCGAATACTTCTCCTCTGGTAGTCGAATACTCCTTGCTAGAGTATTGGGATACTTTTCTGGGAAGAAAAATATTCGGATACCTTGAAGAAGTATTCGAATACTGTGTGGTATTCGAATACTTGGGTATTTGGTATTCGAATACTGTGGTATTCGGATACTGGGGGGTAAAGTAGTCGAATACTTTGTGGTATTCGAATACTTAAGTGAAAGTATTCGAATACTTTCTCGAGACAAGGAGTATTTGAATACTTATCGGGGAGTATTCGAATACCTCCTGCAGATACAACATAAAATGACTTAAAATGAGATGGAAAACCTTAATCACTGAATGTAACCTTGGTAGATGGTTATTGATGATTATTTACTGTATAAACAGATTGTGTTTGTGCTGTTTGTGGGCTTTTAGCTAGTGTGAGCTCTTGGTTGGACTCTTGGCTGGGATTGTTAGCTTGCAAGGTAAGCTTTCGTATCCTCGAATTGATCTGTTGCTTGTTCCACCGACCTCCATGGGAGGGTGGTTTATATGCATGTATGCTTTTATGAAAATGATATATGAATTGATATACGCCTGAGACATGTTGATATAGCTGTTGATGTCATGTATGAATGTCATTTTGGTACTTGTACGATCAGGCAGCCACCTTGGTGTGCAAGACATATGTAATGTATGAATGTGATGTTAGTACTTGTACGATCAGGCAGTCACCCTGGTGTGCAAGGCATGAGGCAGCCTCCCTCATGTGGGTAGGTAACATACGTGTATAAGCCCTATCCTGTTCCCTGGCCAGTCAAATCGCACTTGCATACATCACATGATTAATAAGTCATAGTATTTGGCTCGTTGAGCAAGAGATGATAATGTCATGATATAAATGCCTTAACATGAACATGAATTGAAAATTACTGTTTTAAACTTATATTATACTTGTAAGTGAGCTTGGGGCGGAAGAGTCCTTGAGAACCCCTTGTCTTACTGAGATTTCCTTTTAGAGATCACACCCCACATTTGGGGCACACATTTCAGGTTCAGGTAATGCTGGGGTTGAGACCTCGGGCGACAGGAGACCGGAGCTTAGTTGATTGATGCTTGCCTGCTTATGTTGAATATGCTTGGATGCTTGATTATGTCTGTTGCTATTATGCTATTAGCTTCATTTTATGATTATGTTGTCACTATTGAGCTGTGACTTTGTTGGGCTATGTTGCCTTATTTGGTGAGCATGTGGATTGTCCATGCCACATTGGTTGACTATGTCTTACTTAGATTCGAGTTGTAGTAATGTATCAGGAATATAGTCTGGGCTACGTGTTGTAGTTCCGTGATTTAGATACACACAGTTATTCTATTTTATGAGGTATTTCAGTTAGCTATCTTTTGCAATCTATATACAAGCAATGTTTTGAAAATGAATTAAGTAATTCAACTTGGTAATGATAATGACGTCATAATTGAAAAAAAAAAAAAGATATTCCGCAATTTTAATTAAGTGTGGCTTAATACGATGACATGTTAACAAACCGGATGTTTAGAATTACCATTCTTATAAAAAAATTATTTTGTTTAGAATTTTTTTTTATATTTCAAAATTTTATATGTCTCGTACTAATTAAATTCAATTCCAGTCGTTATAGAGCAAATATATATAATTTAGTTGAAATAAATTCTACAACCTAAAAGTTTGTATAGATTGACCTTGCGAATATCCAAACACCTTCAAAATATACATAGAATTGATTCTAAATTGGAGCTTCCTAGATCATGATACTTTCAAATAGAAAACCAAAATGGCTAATATACACACACAAAATATCTACTTAAACATATATATATATATATAAAAACAAAGATGATGTAAGCCACTAGGATTAGCCTACGGTGAGGAGTTTGGATAGGTTCCTATGGTGAGGGGTTTGAGTAGGTTGTATTAGGTTATATGTTCAATTCTCATTTGTATAAAAAAAAAAAAAAAAAACAAAGATAATGTTGATTTTTGAGGTCGGAAATATGGATACAAGACAGGATGATGCGAGTACTTAATAGTTGAAGATATTTGCATTGTAATTATTGAGATGGAGATTGTTTATTACTTGCACGTCTTTTAAAGGCTTATTCCTTCGAAGATACAAGTATGCGATAAGATCTAGCTATATGGTTTTGACTCGAGTAGTGGACGAAAGAAACATTAAGTCCAGTTCTTCTTGCCGAAGTACTTGAATGTCATTGATTTTAGTAAAATATGGATTTACAATTGCACATGAACAAAGAAGGGAGACAGCTATTTCTGTCATGTAGTCCAACTATTTCTCATTTAATTTTAAGCTTTCGAATTCCTCCCTATAAAAGGGACTTCTACTGAGCATAATCTAGCTGTGTATAAATAATTCATGTAAAACCTGGCCATGTATTTGGTAGATCCCAGCTGCAATAATTAAACTTTGTAGATTGGCAATTTTTGTCAGGAAATACTCGGAAACTTTATTATTAAATTATTATTAAACTATGTTATAATTGTCATGACAGTCGTTAGAAACCACCAAATACGTGAATCGATTATTAGGGGATTGTTTTAACTTAATTGATGATTTTGAATTTGAGTTTGAAATATATAATTTTAGAGTAAATACCATTTTTGGTCCTTAGGAAATTTTATGATGCCCGCTTTAGTCCATAGCAAATAAAAAGGCTATTTGTGGTCCCTAAAAAATTTAAAATTGACTCATTTAGTTGAAATCGTGGTCACTCACAAATTTAAAAAAACCCACATTAGTCCCTCAAAAAGACTAAAATAGGTCAACTTCAAATTTCTTAGGGACCGCAAATAGTCTTTTTATTTAATAAGAACTAAAGCGGGTATCGTAAAATTTGATAAGGACCGAAAATGGTATTTACTCTTAATTTTATTTGGTAGGAAAATTTTTGCAGCCTTTACAATCTATCTGAGTTCAAATCTAGGTATGTATTTGATTCAACCAGATTATTCGAGTAAAATTGGGCAGATAAAACATAGCTATGGACCAACAGAGTTGATTAAAAAATAACTAGGTATTTAATTAACGTTATCTTCCTGATTATACTGGTTTTTTTCATTTAATTATTTTTTCTTAAATGTCCATTTCTTCAACAAATTACATTTTACAAAATAAATAATTTTGTCAAAAGAAAAGAGAAAAAAAATTATTTAACGAAATAGTTATATTTATAAAATGACTTCACAAAGAATAATTTATTTTCATAAATAAACAAAGAGTTCACTTTTTCTACAGTCAATGTAGATAACTTATCTACATTGAGCCCAAAATAACGTCGTTTTGAGGCAGAAATCTAGATATTTTTGTAATTATAATTTATTTCATGGTTATAATAGTCTTTTTCATTATAATTTTTTAATTTTTTAACCCAAAATGACGTCGTTTTGGGAGTAAATGTAGATAACTTATCTACATTCACTTTAGAAACATTAAAGCCATAAACAAATAAAATTTTAAATTCACCATTATGACAATGTTGAGAATATGCAAAATTATTCATATTTATTTTTTATTTATAAAATATTTTATTGTGAATATTACTAAGTCATTACTCTTGGTAAAATCTAATATTGATCATAGCTTCAAGAGTATTGGAAAGATATCTTAATTTTTAAATTTTAATTGTTTTTACATGGATGCAATGTTTAGATTTTGATTACGTTAAAAAAGTAAAAGTATGATAATTAAAAAATATGGAAAATATTTTTATTGGAACGCTCTTGGCCAAACTAAATATTCTCCTCACCAAGTACTTAAAAAATAAAATTATCCTCACATCAAGAAAGTCAAATTGTAACAAATTTTGTTTATTTTCTCATTGGGTATTACCTTATCTTCTGTCGTAGAAACATAGATGTCTAGCCCAATAGGGTAATAAGTTTTTTTTGGATTTAGGTACTCTCTAAGGTATTTATGAGCTATATACCTTTGAGTTTAGCAGATAATTGTGTATAAAAGAATAAAAGACAGCTTTCACCAAAGGGATGGTGTGTGTGCACAGTGACAACATAACAGTAATAGAGAGAATATTCATATTTGTAGGCTTTACCTTCCTATTTATAGAGTTTACATGTGAGTATTGGATTCTGGATCTTATGTGCCTCTTCTTGTGGCCCAAGCTCATGCTTAATGCTGTTGTATTAGGATTGATATCATTGATGAATATCATCATTTAATTATATTAAATTTATATTTGGATTGCCATTTGTTAGCTTTGGTAGTAAATGAGTCTCATATATGAGTCCATAACAACTTATAATAAAAATATAATTAAAAAAAGATATATATGGTTATTAACCAAGAAAAATGAAAAGTTAGCTAATACATGACTAAATATAAGAAAAAGTTTTAAATTAAACTAAGAGTTCATTTTTTCTAAAGTTATTTTAGATAACTTTACCTGATGTTCACTAAAACGACGTCGTTTCGAGACAAAAAATCATGATATATTTGAGTTATAATAATCTTTATCATTTTAATTTTTCAACCTCAAAACGACGTCGTTTTGATGAACATTAGATAAAATTGTCGTCTCAAGTAACATTAAATATTTTTTTTCCTTAAACTAAATAATAAAGCACATAAAAAAGGAAAAGTTCAAAACCGCTCCTATAGTTTTGTTTTGAATCACTTATACCTTTATATTTTTTTTTAATCACTTAACCCTTTTTTTTTCATCCAAATTCCTCCTCAACATAGTTAGAAACTTAACTAATATACCTATTTTACCCTTCTTAAAAGAAAAAAATAAATGAAGACAAAAAAAGAAAAAATAAGACCAAATATTTTAAAAAATTAGAACACTTACAAAAAAAGACTAAAAAAAAACTGTCAAATATGTCTAAATAAAAATATAGATTGAGGAAAAAAAAAGAAAAAAGAAATAAGACCAAATAATTTGAAAACTTACCATAGTAACATAAGAGACTAAAAGTAAAAGAAATAAAAATAGTCTGAACAAAAAAAAAGGAAATTGACCGAAGACAAACATGAAATAGAACAAAAAATAAGAATAAATATATATAAATAAAAAATAAATAAAACTTAGAAATATAAGACCAAATATGTTGAAAATTTTCAACACTGATTTTTTATTTATCTATATTTTTTACTTTTCTTTCATTTCTTTTATCAATGATAGAAAAGACTAAAAAGTGAAAGAAAGAAAAAAAAACCAAACATATCTAAATCAAAAAGAAGAAAATAGAATGATGAGAAAAAATAAAATCAAATATGATGGAAATTTACAACATTATTTATTTTTCTTCTATTTACTTTTTATTTTATTTTTGATTTTCTTTTTCTTTTATTTTTTTGTCTCAAGATTATTATTATTTTCATTTATACTATTTCTATTTTTTTTTAATTTTAATCTTTTTTGTCACTATTGTAAGTTTTTAACATATATTTGGTCTTATTTTTCTTTTTCTTTTTTTTCATTAATCTATTTTTTATTTTTATTTTTGATAGACATCTATTTTTTTCTTTTTGATATAGACACCTTTGATCTTTTTTCTTTTATTTTTACTATTAATCTTTTATGTAAATGTTATAAGTTTTCAAAATATTTGGTCTTATTTTTTCTTTTCTTTTTTTTATCACTCTATTTTTCTCTTTTAAGAAGGGTAAAACAAATATATTAGTTAAATTTCTAACATTATTAAAGAGGGGTTTGGATGAAAAAAATCATAGCAAGGTAAGTGATTAAAAAAATACAGGGGTGTAATTAATTAAAAGCAAACCATAGGGTTTATGGGTGAAACTGAGCTGGGCCGACCTACAGGGTCCTACGGCTCGGCCTATGTCAGACCAGACCTGACCTAGTATATTTTGTAAAATAGGTCGAGTTTGGGCCTTGAAAAAGTTTGTTTAATAAATAGGTCGTAGGCCCACTTTAATAAGGCCTGACCTATAAGCCTACAGGCCGGCCTATATTATATTTTTTATTTTAAATTAAATAAAATAGAATAAGCATGCATTGAAGAAAAAACAAAATATATAAATTTAATCAATTGCAATTGTTTATGACTTAATTATATTCAATTATATTTTAATAGAAATCTGACTTTATTTCTTATGTAGGAGGAACTAACATCTCAACATGTTAGATTGTGTACATGAATATATTAAAAGATTTTTGGGAGATGTTATACTTACTACAAGCATCATGATGTGTTTGTTGGATTCAGGTAGTTATTTTAGTTTACATAGTATGGATTTGTTTGTTGGATCTGATGAAATATATGTTATTTAATTTGAGCATTTTGCTTTTGAAAGTGACTTAAATGCAGATTGTGATGAATTTTGTTGTGATTCATGATCTTGTTTGGATGTTGAAATTGTGATTTTTGGTTTAGCAACAGAATTTAAATATTTCTGTGAGGTTGATTCATTGTTGGAAATTAAAAATTAACAGGCTAACGGGTTAGGCCAGGCCATTTATTTTTTTATAAATGGGCCAAGTCAAGCTAACAGTTAGACTCTTACTAAGTTTGGGTCAGGCCAAATTGAATTTTTTTGACATAGGTTTGGGCTTTTCGGAACAAAGTTTGGCCTAGCTCAGCCCACTTTCACCCCTAATAGGGTTTTTTTGAACTTTTTCCAAAAAAATTTAATCAAGAGAAAGAATTAAGTTAATGATGTTATCACATGATGAAAGAAATTATAATAATAGTAATATTTAAAAAAACTATTTAAAAAGAAAAAAGGGAAGGGTTAGAGATTCACAAAAATTTGAAACCCAATTATTAATTTTCTTGGAATCGAACCGATCAATTCATTGTGTATTAATTAAAAATACGTACAAAATTAACCACCAAGTCATTATTACATATTTATTACAATAATTTCATTATTATATTTTTTATATATTTATATATATATATATATATATATATATATATATATATATATATATATCGTTCAAATAATTCAACCAGTGATCTAGTATAGACTCAATTTAATCTATGAACGAACCTTTTAATGTTAAAATATCTCACATTTTTTATTAAAAAATGGAAACTAGAAACGAAAAAATTATAGGAAGTGAGACAACTTAGATTTTTCACACTCGTGCACTTTGATCATCACTATCTTCTACGTGCTCTATTTTATCTTTGGTATGCTTCCTTTCTTTCCTCCTCCTCGATCTTATATGATTAATTATAAGCAATGGTTACTTGTACAAAAATAAAATAAAATTATAAGCAATGGTTAAAACTGATGCATCCCTATTGATCAGACCAAATACAATATGGGCTGGTCAATGTGTATTGGGCCAAATCATACACGGTTGAGACGGGGATGATGTTCTTTGCCTTGGGCTTGGAATTATTGTTGAAGATTAGTATGCCTTTGTCCTTTGCTATCGCGATGAATCCGAATGGGGGGTACCTGCGAAGACACTTCGATGCTTAAGTCAGTATCAGAGGCAGGTGTATGTATATGATAATGAGAATAGATAGATGTACCTGGGTGTGTACCCTCTGCTTATATAGTAGTTATGATGCTGCCTTCGTAAGGCAGTATGGCTTCTGATTGGCCATGTCTGGGCTGCAGGTCAGGCTATGGTCCGAGTTGCCTTATCTCCTTAGTATCAAGCTATCTTTGATAAAGTCGCAGCGAGCTGGTGTTGTCCTTTGTCTTTTAGTTTAAGGACGTGATGGGCTTGCCTTGGTTCTTAAGTAAGCTTCCTTATTTTTGGATCTTATATCAAAGGGCGATTTCATGCACGATGGGAGCATCGCGTCTTGCCCTGCGCAATGGGGGCATTGCGTCTTGTGCGCGATGTTGACCATCGCGCTTTACTCTGGTTCCTTAATGGGATCGGGCTTCCTTGTATGTCATTGGGCCTCTAACGGGCCTATATTTTATCTGGATCAGTTGCCCCCTAGCTTGCAGTTTTGTCATGTGGCAAAGCTGTGAGCTATATGTGTTCGTGTGCGATAGTGTCATCCTGTATGTCTTTTTTACTTACCGCGGTAGTAATGGTAAAGTGTCATCATGATTTTTAGCCGCTTAACAATGGTGGATTAGACGTTAATTGTCAGAAGCATTAAATGCTATTGGGGTTACGTGGGTAGTTAATGATAAGCGTGGGCTGTTTTAAAGTGTAAACGTTTTACCTTCTCTCCACGTGCCACTGTAAATTCGTTCTACTCTACACGTTTTGTGTCCTTCGGACTATCTGTTTGATACAACCTTTCATATTTGTACTGAGTCATTCGGTTTGTAGGGAAAATTCTGTATTGAGACCGTGAGAGATCTTCTGCTCCTTAGTGCTTGCTGATTTCTTCTGCTTTCCCGGTGTTTACACGTCCTGCTCGTGGTGTAGTTCATCCGGAGTATAAATCTTAGGTATGTTCTGCAACCTGTTTTATTATCTCATCTGTGGTATCGTTTTCTCTTGTTTTTGGGATATGTCTAATAGTCGTAAATTTGTGAATTTTATCAGATTTACTGATCGGTCTGGCTCGTCCAGTCGTCCGTCTAAATCACTACCTATATCAAGGACATTAGGAACTAGGGAAGCGTGTGTCATTCCCTATTCCAACATTTTTATAAATGATAGCCGTTTTCCTTCCTTTAGACGGTTTGAACCTGGATCATCTTCGGGATCCTTGAATCGCGAAAATGCGAAAACTCTTTCTCAACATAGTTCATCGTTGTTCCCCAAGATTTCCTTCAAAATACCTGGTCCCATTTTTATTTCAATTGATTCATCTTTAAGTTCTGAATGTAGTCATGAGTCTGTAAATACAGCAAACCCTAAACCGTCCTCTCCAAACACATTGCGCGATACTTCGTCTCCCATCGCGTAAGATATTCGCGGTCAAAAGAGTCCAAGTCCTTTACCTTTAAATGTAATATATCTGGCAGGGTATCCTTTTAAGAATAGGATTTTTGATAATTATAAATCTGCATTTGCTGTCTCTGCTCCCTCTAACTTGTCTTCTTCTACTGATTCTTCTTCTGAATCAGATTTCGTGTCCCCTCAAATCAAGGAAATTATGCAAGGCGCGGTGCTATCGAGAAGAAGAAACAAATATTAAATCCTGAGTCCAAGAAGAAAGTGTTGCGAATTGATCCCGAAGAAGAATCCCCTGTCAAACGGAATTTATGGGATGAGGAATCCCTAAGTTGGGTAGCAGATACGGTATTGGATACCGAGTCTATATATTGTTCCCCGGAAGAACTGGCGCAAGTAACAGTTGCTATCCACCTCACTCCTGACAAAGCCTTTGATGATTAGTGGGAAGTTGGTGTCGTTCCAAACAATGAGCGCGTTTGTTCTTCGCGCATAGAAGGATCTACCAGACATTTTATTATGATGTACTCCTAATAGGTGTTCGCCTTCCCTTTTCCTCCTTTTTTTGTAAACTGCTGGCGAATCTTAACGTGGCGCCCTCACAGCTGACCCCAAATGCCTGGGGTTTTATCAGGGTATATGAGATGGTTTGCAAGGCCTATGGTCTTTTTCAGTCACCAGAATCATTCTTATATATGTTCAGTCTGCAAATGCCTGGGGTTTTAGGAATAAGGTGAAGTTTTGTGAGTCGTACTACAGGAAAATTAACAAGTGGACCACTGAATACTTCAAAATTTATCCCGCTGAAGGTGCCACCCCTTTTTTCTTGGGAGAAGATAAGACTCCCATCTTTCCTTTGTATTGGACTGAACATCCTGCTAAGGGTGCAAATTTGGTCTATAATTTTGATGATTTAAGCGATTTGGAGCAACAAACTGTGACCGTGCTGAGCAATATTGCGCGCGAAGCTTCAGATACGGGCTATTTGAGCACGTACACAATTTTGAATGAATATACTGATGACGATATTCGAGCCTATTTGGGTAATTTCGACCTTTATTTGCTTGTTGAGTTCATGTGTAAAGAACTTAGTGTAATTTTATGTTTATAGATGTTGTATATATCTAACACGAACTTCTTTTTCCAATTTGTTGCAGATAGTTCAATGGCGGATTCTTTGAGTAGGTTGGAGAAGATAACGGCCATGTGTGGTGCTGCTGATGCTGGTCCTTCTGTGCCTACCAAGCCTTCCATGTCTGCAACTGCCACTGTCGCGGAATCAAGCGAGAACGCAACCGCGCGACTGAAGTCACCAATGAAATCTCCAGGTCCTCCAACTGCCCCCGTGAATGTTATCCCACCTGAAAAAAAGGTGGAAGGTGTCGCGAAGGGGAAAAAAAGGAGTTTTGAGGAGATGAATGTAGGTTGGCCAGACCTCATTTATTTTGGTGATGGCTGGGAATTCGATAAGGACATGTTTGCCAAAGGTTGAGAAATAGGACCGCGCATTGAAGCGTTTCCAAGAGAAAAATGGACTTCTGCCAATCTGAGCATAGCGAATCAGTTCATTATGTCTGTGCCTGGTAAGTAACTTGTTGTTTTTCTATATGTTTAAAATATGATATCATTCATTTAGTTATAACATATTTTATGTAGCAGGTTCTGTGGACTTCTTTACAGAACGCATTGAAGAGTTGAAGGGAGAGATCGCGCAGCAGCGTTTGAGTTTTGAAGAAAAGTTAAAGAAGGCTGAGGATGATATCACGAAGATGAACCAGAGTTTGGAGGAGTAGGACACGACTCTGGATGAAATGAAAGCCGCCAATCAAAAATTGAAGACAGAAAAACTTGAGTTATCTAAGCGTGTCTTGGAACTGGAAGGGAGTACTGATGGATGGGAGGAAGAAAAGACTCATTTGACCATTGAGGTGAGGAAATTTTAAGGGCTTTTTGAGAAAAAACAGAAGAAACCTTCACTAATATCATGAAGCAAGTGCGTTTGTTCAACCCAACATCCAAGTTGGACAACGTCCATTATTTCTACTACATCAAGGATGGCCAGCTGATGACGTTAAATGACAAAGATGAAAAAGTTGTGGTAGATTTAATCAGCGCGATGGATACAGAGACCATCGCGCCATCTGTTCAAGAGCCAACCCTACAAGGGCCCGTTGCTGAAGGTGAGGATCGCGTAGAAGCGAATGAGGGTCCCCAGGATATCTCTATTCAGACTATTTAATTTTCTTGAATCTTCACTTGGTTCTTTGGTCTGTAAGGGTCCCCATCTTTTTATTTGAAACAATGATATTTTTCAAGTACGCGTCATTTCGTAGAATATTTGTAGTTATATCTTTTTTAGATGAAGAGCTATGTTATAACAAAAATACCTCCAGTGTACCGTACCGTCATAAGACGCGATGGTGCAAGCATATGAGATTTTTGCAAAAGTTGATAACCTTTGAGGAATGTAACCTTTTGAGGAATATTATCCTCCTCGTCCTTCTTCTCTTTCTTGAAGCCTTTCCTGAAGATATTGGTGTTTCCCCCTGATACTGTGCTATGGAATTTTGTGTGTGTGAAAATCATTGTTTTCCCTTTCCTGTTTTTTAGTGCACAATGTAAGTATCTTCCTTCAAAACACAGCGCGCTTGTTCCTTTATCTGGAACTAGGATTTGTTCTTCGTATGGTACTTGAGAGCCATAATTGAATCCTGCATCGTTATACAGTTCATAATACGTAATACAGTTCAACTCATATTTTGCGTACCTTTCTACTGTGCCTGCTCTGAAGTATGATGTCGTTTATATGCTCTTGATGTTGCCAGAAGCATCGCGCTTTTAGAGGAAGTTTTAACCAGTTATGGCTTTATTTTCCTCTCACACATCGCGATGGAGCGTGAAAGCAATTACATTAGCTTCGTTCCATTATTGGAGGATCTTTTTAGGAGAATCCTTTTGATTGGAGGATCCTTTTGTAGGATCCTTTTGATTGGAGGGTTCTTTTAGAGGATCCTTTTGATTGGAGGGTCCTTTTTAGGATCCTTTTACTTGGAAGGTCCTTTTAGAGGATCCTTTTGATTGGAGGGTCCTTTTTTAGGATCCTTTTACTCTGAGGGTTGATGCTATCCGGCAAGTATACCGATCGCACAAGTAATATAATGAGTAAGTAGAGTATCGTCTCCACAGGGATTGTAAACCAAGTACTACAATAACCAGTCCCCTTAAGTTGGAAAACTCAGTTTGTTGTTTGTAAAAATTGTGAATTGATTTTTAAGTAACAATAAGAAATAAAAATAAAGACTTGTTTTTGAATTTTTATTTAAGAGAAATAAAACAATAACAATGAAGATTGATTTTAAAAATATGACAAAAATATTGTAGCTAGAGCGCACTCACCTTATGATCCCCACTTCTTACTTTGGATTGATTCACAATATTTATTCATATAATTACTCGGATAAATTATTATCTAAGAATATTTATTAGTTAACCCTCAATTCCTTGCAAGGTTAACCCTTTAATCCCCAATTGGAACCCCAATTCCTTGCAATGTTCCTCATGGTATTAAGAAATGAACGTAATAATTTAAGCATCCACAATTAAATACACATCTATTCCTAGCATGCATACCAATTGTTGTCCTACCCCCTTTCAAGATCAAAACCCCAATATTCCTATCTAGGGTTTTAGCCCTCAAACTATTTTCAACTATCAGATTGATCAGTTCTAATAAAGAAAATAGAAAATACGCACAAGGTAGAGACAAAGATAATTATATAAATGAATAAGTCTAAATCAATCCATCGTAACAAGGGTTCACATAGGGCTCGTAACCCTAACTACAATAAAAGAAAACTAGCCAAGCATAATCATGGCTAAAAATAATCCAATATTCAAAAGCATAAAATTAAGGAGAAAAAAGAAGAAGAACTTGATCCCAGAAATCTCCTCAGAGCTCTGTCGTCGTCTCTCTTCAGAAGAATAGGTCTGAATACCTAATTCTGTCATATGGATCCTATTTATAATCCTCTTTTCTTCCTTCCAAAAATACCCCCACGGCAACACGGTATTATTTTCCCGCAACCCGGCGCCACTTCGCGTCGCGCCTCTGTGCAAAATTGCAAAGTCGGAATCGAATATTCGTAACATGGCGCCAGTTGGCGCCATCCTTCTCCTTTTGGGCGCCAACTAGCGCTACTTCTTCACTTCCTTGGCGCCATCTTGCGCCACTTTTGTGTGGAGTTGGCGTGGTGGCGCTAGTTTGCGCCATTCTGGCGCCAACTAGCGCCAATTCCCTGGACATTGGCCTATGCGACATGATGCAACATGGAACTTTCCTGTGTGTGGAGTCGCGTTAACAGGCTTTTTATAATTTGTAATTTTTCACTCCTCTTTTTCCTGTAAAAACGCAACCAAAAGGTGAATATTATTGACATAGAAAGAATCAATATAAATAGCAAATATGTATTTAAATTGCTCTATTATGACCCAATTCTTATCAATTTTAATACTGAAAAACCACACTTGCCAGAGGCACATCAAATCATTCCCAGATTTAAACGTTGCTGTCCCCAGCAATGTACAAGACTCAATCTCGGAAACAATTAATTAATCCAACATAACATCACACAGACAATCAATGGATCACTATGCTAAGCATGAATGAATCAATGCAAAGAATTCCTAACAATGCCTTCTATTCTTATGAAAATATCAGAATCTAGCTTGAACACCTCTCACCAAGATAAACATATAACGCTCAGCACTCAAGTGTTTGGGGGAGTAACAATCACTCAATCCATCACCGCAATAACACTACCATAAGCTTGATCATATTCTCAAGTTCCTAAAGATGAGGAACACTAACACATGCATAATTGATCAAAAGGACTTCACAAGTTGTAACTTGGTCGGGCTTAAGGGTAGGAATTTATGGTTGGTAGCTTAAACAACAATGAGATTGAAAAACTGGTATTATTTCACTTTAACATCATCCAACTCAATGGTTTTTATCCACTCAGATTCCCACAGAATTTCGGGAATTAATTCCTATCAATCACTTTTTCTTTACATTCATCCTTTTTCTTTTTCTTGCTTTTTCTTTTCTTTTCTATTTTTTTTTCTTTCTTTTTCTCCCTTTGTTTTAAGGGCACAGATGAAATTTTAGCTCCCCTAATTACTTGATCTTTGTGGAGCTTACCTCAATTTCTTTGTTTTATTTTCAACATATCAGTAATTCAATCTCAATTAAGGTAAGTCACATGGATATAGGCAAAACCATCAATCAGGAATTATGAACAAAAAGGCTCAGGCTCAAAGGGATTAGCAATGGAAAAATTCATACAGGTGGGTTATTTTTGGCCAATAGCTAACAAGAACAAAATGTCTTTATCATATCAACCAATGCATGCATCTAAGAGAAATAGAGCAAGTTCTAGAATGCTATCACAATGAGGTCTCTCAGAATAAAATAAGTGTTTAAGCACAAAAACTCACCAGCTATGATGTCAAGCTAGACTTCCAAAAGAAACATCAGGCATCATTAATCATTCAAACACAAAATTCAGACAAACGAGCAATCATGAAGTCTACTCATGCCCATACAATATCATGCCAGAAGTTCATACAAAACATGTTTCCTAGGATGAATCAGGCAAGTTAACTAGGGGAAGCATATCTAAACCTGGGACTTGCTCAGAAAACATGTTTCAAATTTTTATTTTTATTTTATATATATATATATATATATATATATATATATATATATCACACAAAATAACTATAAAAATAACTAAGAAAATTAAAAGAGTTAGAGTATCTCCCCTGATAGAAGAATTGCAGTTCTCAGATGCAAGCCTGCCTACCATTCCCAGATTTAGAGAATTGTTGTCCTCAGCAATAATTAAACCATGAGAAAGAAGAAAAAACCTGCACAATAGAACAAACAGTGGCATATAGAAGAAACTATAATGGGCACATTAAAACATCAGAGAAAAATATACTAACACAAAGTAACTAAAGAAAAGAAATATGAAACAGAAAAATAAACTAATATACAAGTTCTCCATCAGCAAGGAGATATACTCAACCCTCTATGTCATCCCCCTCAGCAGCGTAGGATGACTCAGCAAATGGAGGATCTGGTGGTACTGGATGCCTTGGTGTATGAGACCACCATTCCCAGATTTGTTCCAAACCATGAAGCCATGTTAAGAACTCTTTGAAGCTTTGGTTTTTCTGAGAGTCTCGGTGTCTCTTGTCAAACTTCAACTCCCGGTGTCTCTTCCAACTCGTATCAAAGAGTTAGATCACCTCCTTTCTTAGTACATTCTTCAGTATAGGATGACGTCTCCTTTTGGTTTTCCTCCCAGGTTTGTCATCATCCTCATTGAGAATTTTGTTGGTGTGGGAAAATAGATCTTTATTTTTTAATTATGTTTCCTCTTCCTTCAATGCTTCAATCACCGCCTCCTTATTACCCAAGAAGACATTTTTTTGAGGTTGAGGAAGCTCCTTCAAATCCACCTTCATGGCACTATCTTCCTTGGCATCATCCGCTACACTTCGTTTTTCCTTTAAGACTTCAAGATTAAAACAATCGTCTTTGTGAGAAGACTGTTTTAGAGAATCAAAGACATGAATAGTAACGGTTTCATCATTCATTCTTAGCTCAAGCTTCCCGCTTTCAACATCAATCAGTGCATGAGATGTAGCTAAGAAAGGTCTACCCAGCAAAAGAGGCATCTCGGCTTCCCCTTCCATGTCCAGCACCACAAAATCAACAGGAAAGATGAACTTGTCCACCTTTACAAGAACATCTTCAATAAAACCACTAGGCTTCCTCAAAGACTTATCAGCAAGTTGAAGAGATGCCAAAGTGGGCTTCAAGTCGGTGATCCCCAAGGATTTACAAACAGAAAGGGGCATCAAATTAATGCTAGCCCCAAGATCGCATAATGTTCTACCAATTTTTGTGTCCCCAATTTCAATAGGAATTTTGAAACTCCCTGGATCACTTAGTTTGGGTGGGAACTTCTTCTATATGATGGCACTACACTCCTCAGTGAGTGTTACAGTTTGGCATTCCTGCAACTTATGTTTTTTTGATAACAAGTCCTTCATGAACTTAGCATAATTGAGCATGCAATCCAGAGCTTCAGCAAAGGGAATGTTGATATGCAATTTCTTGAATATATCCAGAAATCTTTCATAATGCTGTTTTTTAGCATCTTTCTTAAACCTTTCTGGATAAGGTGCCATTGCCCTCACATATTCTGGTTTCAGTTCAAACTTCTCCTTTGCAACTGGCTTTTCCACTTCAGCAGGTTTTTCAATTTCTTTGTCTGGCTCACCTGCAGTATCCAGCTTCTTTTCAGCTTCCACATTTATTCTCGACTTTTCTGAAGCTGCTACCACTTTACCACTTCTAGTGGTGACAAACATACAATCCTCATTTGGATTGGTGACTGTGTTACTAGGGAAATTTCCTGGAGTTCTATTAGCAACTTGCTTGGCCAGCTGGCCAATTTGATTCTCCAGATTTCTGATCGAAGCACTCATGTTTCTGGTATTATGGTATTAGCCCTAGTCTCTTCCATGAAAGCATTTGTGTTTTTGGTATTGGCTCTAGTCTCCTCCATAAAAGCATTGGAGTGTTAAGCCATTTGTCCAACTAACCTCTCCAAATCAGAAAGTTCCTTCTGTGGAATAGGAGGAGGTTGCAGAAAGTTGTTTGAACTATAATCAAGACCACCTCCTTGACTTCTCCTCTGAAAATTATTTTTGCCAGGAGAATTCTGATTTCTTTGAAAATTTTGTTGGGGCTTCTGCTCATACCAAACCCCATTCACTTGCAACTGCTGTGGATTATCATCCATTAGAGTGGGACACTCATTAAACTCATGAGCTTTCTTACAATATTCACACATCACAGAAGTTGATTGAACCTTAGACACTTGCATTTTCTCAAACTTATCATTCAAGCTGTCAAACTTTTTGGACAACAGCTTTTGTTCAGCAAGCATAGCATCATTGCTTTCCAGCTTTATTACTCCTTTTCTTGCCTGAACTGGGAAGCTCTCATTCTCATTTCTTGCAAGTTTCTTGATCAAGTCAATGGCTTGCTCAGATGTACTCTGTCGAATAGAACCTCCAGCTGCACTATTAATCACCAACCTTGTTTCAGGAGATATGCCATTAAAG
>NW_026895454.1:0-159305 GCF_033153095.1 Gastrolobium bilobum
TATGTTATGTTGTGTGCCTTGACTAGTTCGTATTGCTAGTCTTCTCTGCGCGTGGGCTTCACGCGCCACCTTCTGCCGGCGCGTGAGCACTATTGCGAGGAGGCTTCGGCCGGTCTTGGACAGAGAAGCTCGTCTTCTCCTCCTCTTTACTACTCGGATCTGTGGTTGGTTCTTTGTGAGTTACTCTAACTTTGTGTCCCGCACCTCTTCTTGATTGGTGATAAGACTCAATTTCTCTTTTATTCGGTTTGTCTCTTTGTAATTTGATGGCAGCAAACCCTCCAATTCATTCGGAGGTCAAGTCTTCATCTCCTCCTTTGAGAAATTCTCCCAATATCATCTCTACCAATATTGGGTCCATTACCTCTTCAAAATTGAAGGGATCTGTTAATTACAAGAACTGAGCCACCTCTGTTCGAGTTTGGTTCTTTGGACAAGGATATGGGAACCATCTCACAACTAAGTCTACTGATGTCCCTAAGGAGGACAAGTCTGATTGGGAAAAGATTCGACAACCAACTTCTGAGTATCCCTGGCAATCCATTGATCCGATTGTCTTGGATATCTTTTATTCATTTCAAACTTGCACTGAAGTGTGGGGGGAAGCAAAAAACCTCTACACTAATGATGTTCAGCAGCTCTATTTCATCATCTCTCAGTTTATGGAATTGAGCAAATCATCCGACAATCAGATGGAGACATATATTGGCAAGAAGTCGCTCTTTGATGCACATATTTATATGCTGCTACTGCATGCATCGGAAACAGGTGAAACGTCTCTTTATGGTTGCCACACTTTCTGGCCTTCCCGAAGAATATGATAATGTTCGTGATACTATCTTGACTAGTGGGGAGCCTAATCTATCCATAACGTATCAGCGTCTTCTGAATTTGAATAAGAAATCTGCTCCTGCATCGTCTTCTGCTGTTGATTCTACTGCTCTAGTTTCCCGTACTGATTTTCGCGGGCATATTGGAGGAGGACGTGGTCGTGGTAGAGGCCCAGGAGGCCGGGGCCCAGGAGGCCGGGGCCCAGGAGGACGTAGCCCAGGAGGTCCAGTCGGACGTGGTCAGCGACCTCGTTGTCATTACTGTCAGCAACTTGGTCATTATGAGGAACGCTGCTACACCAAGTATCCTCACATGCGACCTTCTTTTGCTGCTAATGTAGCTCAATCGGATACTGCTTCAAATGGTTCAGTCTCTCTCTCCTCTGAAGAATATGCAGCATTCCAGGCCCTTCTCAGGAAGTCCTCTCCTCAATCTCAGGCCTCTGCTTCAGAAACTGGTAATCCTGTTGCTTGTGTTTCTCATTCTGCATCACTTGGTCCTTGGATATTTGACTCAGGTGCTACTGATCACCTCTGTGGTAATAAGGAACTCTTCTCTTCCCTTACATATTCTAATAATTTACCCTCTTTTACTCTTGCTGATGGAACTACGGCCCCCGTTCATGGGATTGGACAAATCTGTCCAACCTCCTCATTGACCTTGACATCTGTCTATTACATTCCTCACATCCCTTATAATTTAATATCGGTTAGTAAATTGATCAATTCTCTTAATTGTATTGTCACATTCTCAAATCATTCTGTTTCTGTGCAGGACCCGGGTACGGGAAGATGATTGGAGTGGGCCGTGAGTCACGGGGTATGTTCTACCTTGATGTGCCGAGTCCTTCAGTTGCTTGTTCTCTCATAGAATCTCCACGGCTCATCCACAGTCGTCCCGGGCATCCTAGTCTTGCGAAATTGCAGAAGATGGTTCCTCTTTTATCCGGTCTTCAAACTTTAGATTGTCAGTCATGTCAGCAAGGAAAGCACATACGCTCCTCCTTTGCTAATCAAGTCAATAAACGAGCTGATGCTCCTTTTTCAATTATTCATTCAGATGTTTGGGGTCCTAGTCCTAGTGTGTCTATTTTAGGTTTTCGGTATTTTGTCACCTTTATTGATGATTTCTCCCGTTGTACTTGGATTTATTTAATGAAAAACCGTTCTGAGTTGTTTTCTATTTATCAAAGGTTTTCTGCTGAAATTCATACTCAATTTGGTGCTTTTAATCGTATTTTACGTAGTGATAATGCTAAGGAGTATGTTTCTGTTGACTTTTCTCACTTCTTAGCCACACAGGGTACTTTACACCAAACCACTTGTCCTCACACTCCACAACAAAATGGAGTAGCTGAACGTAAGAATAGACATCTCATTGAGATTGCAGGACTCTTCTTATTCACATGCATGTTCCTCTTCACTTCTGGGCTGATGCAGTCCTTGCTTCTTGCTTTCTCATCAACCGCATGCCTTCATCTGTGCTTAATAATGATATTCCTCATAACTTATTGTTTCCAGATGTTCCTCTCTTTCCTCTATCCCCACATGTTTTTGGTTGTACCTGTTTTGTTCATGATCTCACTCCTGGTAAGGATAAGTTAACATCCAAAGCCTTTAAATGCATTTTTCTTGGTTATTCTCGTCTTCAAAAGGGTTATCGCTGTTACTCTCCTGACCTCAAGCGTTACTTAGTTTCCGCGGATGTCACCTTTTTTGATCAACAACCCTTTAATTCTATCCCATCTTCATTGTCACAGGTTGATCATGTTCTTCCTGTTCCTTTTCTTGACTTGTCTTTGCCAGATGCAGGTGCTTCTACTCCAGATAAGCCATCACCTATTGCTCCAGTACCTAAGGACCGTCCACTTCTCACTTATCAGCGTCGTAAGACAGTACCTCCAGTCGACTCGACCCCTGCTGACTCATTGCCCTCTGCAGTTGATTCTTCCCTTCCGGATCCTTCACCAGAGGCTCTTCCCATTGCTCAAAGAAAAGGTACACGTACTACTCGTAACCCTTATCCTCTTTATACCTTCTTGAGCTATGATCGCCTTTTTGCTCCTCATTTCACCTTTGTTTCTAGTCTTTCTTCTGTTTCTATTCCTAAGACCACAGGTGAAGCATTTTCCCATCCAGGATGGCGCCAAGCGATGCTTGATGAGATGACCGCACTTCATACCAATGGCACTTGGGACCTTGTTTCTGCTCCTCCAGAGAAGTCTATAGTTGGTTGTCGCTGGGTGTTTACTGTGAAAGTTGGACCTGATGGCCATGTTGATCGTCTCAAGGCACGCCTAGTTGCCAAGGGTTTTACTCAAATCTTTGGCCTTGATTATAGCGATACATTCTCTCCAGTCGCTAAGATGGCGTCCGTCCGCCTATTTCTTGCCCTTGCTGCTGTTCGTCACTGGCCACTCCTTCAACTTGACATCAAAAATGCCTTTCTTCATGGTGATTTACAAGAAGAAGTTTACATGGAGCAACCACCTGGTTTTGTTGCTCAGGGGGAGTCTGGGAAGGTATGTCGTCTTCGAAAATCCTTATATGGTCTCAAGCAGTCTCCTCGAGCATGGTTCAGTCGCTTCAGTTCTGTTGTACAGGCGTTTGGCCTAATTCGCAGTAAAGTTGACCATTCTGTATTTTATAGGATTACATCTCCTAACAAGTGCATCTATTTGTTAGTCTATGTTGATGACATCATCCTCACCGGAAGTGATCAAGACGGAATCCATCAGTTAAAACAACATTTATTCAGTGCATTTCAAACAAAGGACCTTGGGAAGCTGCGTTACTTCTTGGGAATTGAGGTGGCGCAATCTAGACAGGGCATTTCTATCTGTCAAAGGAAGTATGCCTTGGATATCCTAGAGGAGACTGGTATGTTGGGGTGTAAACCAGTTGATACACCAATGGATCCTAATGTTAAGTTATTGCCCAGACAGGGGGAGCCGTTATCTGATCCTGGACGTTATCGAAGGCTGATTGGGAAGCTCAATTATCTTACTGTGACTAGGCCAGATATTTCTTTCGTTGTCAGTACGGCCAGTCAGTTCCTTGATTCCCCTTGTGATTCACATTGGGATGCTGCTGTGAGGATCCTCCGATACATCAAAGGAGCACCAGGAAAAGGTTTGTTGTATTCGGATCAGGGAAATACAGAAATTTGTGGTTACTCAGATGCCGATTGGGCAGGATCACCCTCGGACAGACGCTCTACTTCTGGTTATTGTGTCTTCTTCGGAGGAAACTTAATCTCATGGAAAAGCAAGAAACAACCTGTTGTTTCCCGATCTAGTGCAGAAGCTGAGTATCGTGCAATGGCAAATACTACCTGTGAGTTGATCTGGTTAAAGCAGTTGATTCAGGAGCTTCATCTTTGTGAACAGAAACAACCCATGACACTCATCTGTGATAATCAAGCTGCGCTACATATATCCTCTAATCCTGTTTTTCATGAGAGGACCAAACATATAGAGATTGATTGTCACTTCATTCGGGAAAAGATTCAGTCAGGAGAAATCAAGACAGCTTTTGTCAACTCGTCTAATCAACTAGCAGATGTTTTCACTAAAGCTCTTAGAGGTCCTCGGGTTGAATACATTTGTAACAAGCTTGGTGCTCATAATATATACGCACCAGCTTGAGGGGGAGTGTTAGAATATTAGATATGATATGATTAGATTTGATTAGATATGATTGGATTCTGTCTTATCCGTAAATAGTCTGACTGTATTCTGACTGTGTTAGGATTAGGTTTGGATTAGGTTTGGGCCTTACACTTAAGCCCATTAGGGTCTCTATATATTGTAACTCCCTGACACAGATCAATATACAACGTATTCTTTTACATTTAACTGGGAGAAAAAGAAAGCTCAAGAAAGGCAAGAAAAGCCATTGGAGCTCTCACCTTATGCAAAGATTCCATATCCGCAGAGGTTCAGCGAGGAAATCAAAAAGCAGCAGTATTCCAAGTTCCTTGATATTTTCAAGAAGCTGCAAATCAATATCCCGTTTACTGAAGCCTTGGAGAACATGCCCAATTACGCAAAGTTCATGAAAGATCTTCTATCACGAAAGCGTAAGCTACAAGAATGTGAGACAGTGACGCTGACAGAGGAATGCAGTGCCATTATCCAGAAAAAGTTGCCTCCAAAGCTTAAAGATCCAGGAAGATTCAGCATTCCATGCAACATAGGCAATATAGAAGTGAAAAATGTTCTTTGTGATCTCGGTGCCAGCATCAACGTGATGCCACTATTTATGATGAAGAAACTGAGGATCACTGAAGTAAGGCCAACCAAGACAATAGTTCAACTGGCTGACCGCTCTACAAAGCAAGCTTATGGCATTATTGAGGACATACTGGTAAAGGTTGACAAATTCATCATTCCTGTTGATTTTGTCATCCTTGATATAGAGGAAAATTCTACTATTCCTATGATCTTCGGAAGACCTTTCTTGGCAACCTCAAGAGCGCTGATTGATGTACCGAAAGGCGAGTTGATCTTACGGGTAGACGGGGAGCAAGCAATTTTCAAGTTCTTTGATAAAGAAGTTCCCTCACCTATAATTCAACCGGAAGATCAAGTCTACTATATTAGTGAAAAGAAAGGAGAAGAAGAGCACAAAGAGAATTCTTCTCAAGAAAGTAAGCCAAAGGTTAAAATGGAGAAGCTCAGGAGCAAGGGAAAACACGTAAACACAAAATTCAAAGCTATTGAGCCTACTTCATCTCACTCGTATGCACAAGAGTACTATGGGAGGACACCATTTCTGAATGATAGTGCTTGGTCATCACCAAGCCCATGCTTTGAACCACCATGAACATAAAAGAGGTACGTCAGGCTCATGACGTAAAACAAGCGCTTGTGGGAGGCAACCCAACTATATTTTTTATTTTCCAACATTTTAGTATAGTATTTTAAATTTAGTTTAGCTTATTTTAATTATTCTTAGCATAGTTTATTTTAGTCATATCATAAAAATCAAAAAAAATAAAAACATTGAGGTTAATAATCAAATTCTGTTGAGATGGGCTTTCAGGTGTAAGTGGGATTAAAGCATACACAGGTACGCAACTCTTATTCATTTATATGTTTTGTGTATGATATTGAGCAGAATTATTGAGGTGGAAGAATACACAGTAGAGATGAATGCAAGGAATAGGAAAATATGGAGAAAATTTTCTAAGTATTGAGAGCTTAAGCCCTTAAAGGAGGCTTAAGCCTCCAAAAAAGTGACATTTCTCTCGGCCCTAGCGCGCTTAAGCTCTCTGAATCGCGCTTAAGCGCGAATCACTGCGCTTAAGCGCGCTCATCTTTGACATTATGCATACTGTTAAAGTATTTCAGTTCTATATACTCATTATTATTTTCAGATGCATCTGAATATAAATCTGGGAATTGTTATGTGGAAATTGCACTAACTTTGCAAACATGTTGGATACTCGAATACTAATGCTGATATGGTTGCAGACACTACACAGGATGCTGATAGAAATGATATTGCACCCACTACTGAAATTGATGAGGATTGACCATTGTCTCAATGTTTAGATTCTTTTTTCTTTTGTTGATTTTAGTTCATGTTGATATGAGATGTATATTGAGACTGATCTTGACGTGACTATGATTTTTTTTTGGATATTACATGCTGACGTAGTTTCTTTATCTGTGACATGTGTGCAGAGTACAATATCAAATTTTTCTGATTTCCTGCTTAGGATTCTTTTAGATTTAAGTTTATTGCTGAGGACAGCAAGATTTAAATCTGGGGATGGGTACCATGCAATTCATCAGACCATAAACTTCACATGGTCGGAAGAAGAAACTCTTGATTACATGGAGTACACAGAAATATCCAAATTACAAATGCAGTTTTTCAGGGGAGTTTCTCAATATTATTTTCATATTATATGATTTTAAATATATTATTTTGATTTAGTATTAGTTTATTTTAAGGTCTTCATATATATTAGTTAGTTTAATATTTAAGTTTTTTTTTTAAATTAGTTTTAAGACCCCTTCCATCTTAGTCAATAAATAATTAGTGGATCTTAAGAGATTTTCCATTGTGCTTAATATGGATGCATAATGAATAATTACATGAAATTGGTTGATAGTTGATATCAAGGGTATAATGATGTAAATAAATTTTATTTTCGTACATAAATGAGCGTCAGTTAAGCATGCTTCATAGTTCACTGGAATAAGAGAAGAATAACTAGAGTAATCAAAGAGAGAGTGGAAAAATAAGTCTCACATCCTTAGCCGTAAACTTTTGAGCCTAAACAGAATTTTTTTTGTGGTGTGAACTTTACTGTTGAATCACACTAGAACTTGTTTTGTTTCTCTTTGAAATGGTATGTAGTATATGTAGTATACAATTGTTGAATTGATAGAGGCAGTTCTTTTTAAAAGCTAAATAGCCAAATAGCCACCCTGAAGGTTTATTCTTAGATTAAGCCCTTTTGAGCCGAGGCCTATTTGTTCATTGACAATACATTATGAATAGCCATTCCATACACATCCTCACCTGAACTGATTAATTTTCAAAATTAAATGAGGAACTGGATAGGATTGAAACAAAAAAGAGAAAATCAAACTCTAAGTGTATGGGAGAAAAAGGTGAAAAGAGGGAAATTGCCACAAAATGGTGGAAAAAGGAAATAAAAAGAAAAAGGTTGAACTGTTTATCTGTACAAAAACAGAAAAAGAAAAACAAAAGGAAGAAGGAAAAGAAATAAAAGACTTATATTATATGAATAAGTGGAAGAAGAAAAGAGGAGGAAAATAAGAGAAATCTGTTTACTATATGTTGAACAGTTAAACTAGTTCCTCTTTGAAGTTGAATTTTGATCAGTTATCTTAAGCCACTTACCCAGATGATTCCTTTCCTTTTACCTAAGCCATGTTACAACCTTAACAAAGACCTCTTGATTGACTTTGTATACTAGTAACACTGTGGAGAGTGAGAATATAAACAAGCTTATGGTAGTGTTAATTTAGTGAAGTAAGAGTGAAACACATACCCTTAAACACTGAATGTGAGTGAATAAATAAAAATCCAGTGAGAGGGTGTTGTGGAAATTAAATTGTACTACTCTTTCTTTTGAGAACGCATGTTATGATTTTATGACTGGTGAATTATGACTGTTTGCTTGAAATTGATGTGTCATTGATTTTTAATAAGTCTGAATACTTTGATATCTCATTATTGATCAGTTTTCTACCTGTTATTCATCAAGCATGACTAGCCGTCTCCAAACTTTCCCATAGTTTTATTCTAATTAATTGCTGAGGACATCAATGTTCAAATCTGGGAATTGTTTGATAAACCTTTAGTTTATCTTGTTTAATGGACTAAAATAATATGAATTATCTAGTTGAACAAGTCAAAAATTAGGGTTTTAAAATGATAATCATGAACATTATCTGATTGTTGGAACTAATTAATATATTTGTTATTTTTAAAGGGATTTGATAACAAATGATTCAAATATGAAGATTTAGATAAAGAGAGATCCAATCAGAAAAGAAGATGAATCAAGGTGAAAACAATAAGATTGAAGATCTTATCAAGTTGTTAGAAGTGGGAGCTTAAGCCCCCATTCACAAGCTTAAGCGCCCAGACAAGTCCAACTTAGGCCCATTCAAGTTTTCTACTGCAATACGAACTCTTGATCTATTTAAACACCATTGGGGACCAGAAATACATAACTTTTACATTGCTAAACAACTCTTGGGTGCTTGGAGGCTGAAGGAACGCAGAGAAACATCAGATTCATGTTCGTGAGCGGCGGAGACGGATCAACGTCAAGTGTTCACTGGAGATGTTGAAGATCCACCAATCACTTATGGAGTTTGGGGGAGCTTTTCTATTTTCTTTTGTTCTTGATTTTGCTATGTCCGGCTAGTTCTTTAAGTAGTTAGGGTTAGATGGACTTTAGTCGATTTATTATGTTTTGAACAATTCGCTGTGTTAATTTTCCTTTATATCATGAATGAAGTTATCTGTTTTTAATGCTTTATATAGGCTTGAATCTTATATAATGATCATCGGTGAATGCATGACAATAGAAATGTTGGTGTGTGATCCATATCTGATAACTTCATCGTAAACGTTATGATTCTAGGGATAGACATAGGGTTTGCGTAATCTTTAAGATTCTTGAATTTAATGCTTGCATGCTTCGGGAATAACCGGGGAACTAGGGTTCTTCCAATATTGTAAAGCTTTTAGAGTAACAAGGGATTGAGCTCTAATAACATGCGAAAGAATTGATTAGATTGATACTAAGGACAATTAACATTAAGAAGGAATTCAAACGTAATAAGGAGATTAAATGAAATCGAACCCCTAGCTACGTTTTTATTTTATTAGTTAAATCACATCTTTAATTTCTTGTCTTTAATTCTTGCAAGTAATTAGCTTCAATATTTAATATTTTAATTTTGCAATTCAAATCCTGTTTTCGAATACAACTTCGATTGTCCAACTTAAGTTGCGATAGTGAATTGGTGCTTGAACCGTAATCCTCGTGGGAACGATCTCTTACTTAATCATATATTACTTGTACGATCGGTGCACTTGCCGTGAGTAGCAACAGTAATATATGTTTCAGATCTCTTTTGCCATCCGTTGCTCTCTCAATATGTTGGGGGCTACAGATTTAGTCCTAGGGCTTCAATCCTACATCACATTGTATCAACTGTGTGCAGAGTATTGAACAGCTAACCAAACTAATCAGTGCTAAAGAGAGTACAATACTTTTGAAGTTCCCTTGGAATCATCAATTAATCCACACAGAAATGGAAGCAACTACATCACTTACTCAAGCTCTTGCCGAAGCGCATCAAACAGCTCTCTTTTGGTCTGTTTCTCAGCCCCAGGGGTGTTCAGAACCTTACTCTGTTCAGCCATCTTTATAGTAGTGTTCTTGAGCTCCTCCTGCAGAAAACAAAACACCACAAACTTACAAAATAAACTTTGCGAACATTTGAGAACTTGTAAGCCAATCACAGTAAAGTTCTAAGCAAATGGAAGAAAATTAGACACATAGACATACCATTAGAATTTAGAAAAAGTTTTGTATGCGAAATAAAAAAAAAAATTGAAAAAAAAAAAAACGGATGGTAGAATAGAAAGTACATTAGCTTTGAGCTGGTTGATGATCTTCAATCTGAGGGCATCAATTGTGCCGTCGTTCATCAGCGACTCCAACACATCTTCAGGAGTGATTACCGAGGAAGAAGCCATACGTAAATGTCGAACCGTAACTGTCGATGTCTTATCGATTTTACGCGTGATCGAACCGGTTTTAAAACGCAATAATGTATTGATGGGTGTACTGTGAGTTTGAGGAAACGAGGACAAACCGAAACTCTGAAAACCCTAATCGATGGACGAAGGAAGAAGGCGACAACGGAGGGAAAGCAATATGGTCAGTTACACAGCTGGCAGTCGGCCAGTCAGGCCCCCAACTCCTAAATTTTATACTCCCAATTAATTAATCAGAAAAATATTTTTCTGACAAGTAGTTTAATGGACTTAATAATTTTATTAAGTGGGAAAAACTGTAAAATATAACTTAAGGGTTTAATATTTGTAATTTTATTGTAGAACATTTTTACCTGCCATGTTCACATCAAATTAAGTAGATCCTATTATCTTTTCTCTCTTTCTATTTTTATATTAGGACTCATTTATTTTTATTTTTATGTGAATATTATATTTTTTTTTTTTTGAAGCAGAAACATTTTTCCTTAATTTAAAAATAAAAAAGATTGTCAATATATTTGTTTTTGAAGATGAATTTCACACGTATTTTTATGAGACTATTATTTTTTTATTTATTTTTTTGTATATTATGAGACTATTATTTCGAGAGTACTATTACGTTTACCTATGAGCGGCATATTTATAAAGGTGTGCATGACAACTATTCTATTCCCTAGCATTGTTTCTGAAAAGAAATAATTCTTTTCTATTTCTGTGCCTTGGAACAATTTCTGAGAAAAAATGTGTTTGATAACATATTCTATTTTTATTCTGAGAATGAGAATTGTGTTTGATAACATAACAAAAAATATAATAAAAAATAATTCCTATTAAATATAAAAAAAAATTGGATAATCACTTTCATTTTCATATGGTGTGGTTGTGGTGGTAATGGCGGCAGGGGGTGGCATGGTGGTGGTGGTGGCGACGGCAGTACGTTAGTGGTGGTGGCAGTAACGTGATGCTGATAGTGGTGGTGGTTGTGACGGCAGTGGCTGCGGCGATGGCGAAGGTAATGATGACGGCGGCGATGGTAGTGGCGGGGGTGGTGGTGGTGGAGGTGACGACAGTGGCTGCAACAATGTTGGTGGCGGTTGTGGTTGGTGGAGTTGGTGACGGCGACAATGGTAGTGGTGACATGGTGGTTGTGATGGCTTCGTGATGGTGGTGGCAGTGGTTGCGACGGTAACAGTGGTGGTAGGTGACAGTGGTGGTGGCAAGGGTGGTGTAATGGTGGCGACGGTGGTGATGGTGGTGGCGGCTGTGACGATGGTGATGGTGATGGCGGCGATGGCAGCAGCGGTGACGGTAGTGGTGGTTGGTGACATAGTGGTGGTGATGGTAGCGGTGGCGTCGTGGTGGCGATGATGTTGTGGCAGTGGCGGCGGTGACAACAGTGGTTGTGATGATGGTGGTGGAGGTTGATGGCGGTAGTGGTAACTGTGGTGGTGATAGTGGCGGCGATGGTGACGTGGTGATAGTTATGGGTGGAGGTGGTAGTGATGGTGGCGGTGGCATCGTGGTGGTAGGGGATGGCGACGACGACACTAGTGGTACGACTGCGTCGACGACAATGGTGGCGGTGATCATGTTGGGATGATGGTGGCGGTGGTGGTGGTGATGGTAGAGTTTGAGAGTGATGAGAGAGATAAATATTTATCATTTTGTGCCAAAGAACAAAAAAAGCTGAAATTTTCTAAATTTTTTTATGTTTCCCAACACAAAAATTAAACCGATTCATCTCGGGAACAAAAAAATAAACTGGTTTTACCAGACAAGTTTTCTATCCATTTCTGATCCCGGTAACAGAAATTAAAAAAAATTAATTCCGAGAAGGTTGTCATGCACATCCTAATTAATTGAACTTTGATATTTTCTTCGGTAAATAGTTAAAGGAAAAAGTGTGTATTTTTTTAAAGAATACACACTTATATCCTTTTAAGAGAGATAAAGAAACAAATTTGGGAAAGAGAGAATAGAGAAAAAATTTGTAATTTAAAATTAAAAAAAACACATTATATTCATCTAAAAGGATGATCCCTTATTTCCAAAAAAAAAAAAAAAAAAAAAAGATGATCCTTTTAAATGACAAATAATAAACTCATAGTTAAATTACTCCAAATGTCTCTAAAAGTGAAATTCGTCAATCAAATTAGTCCTCTGTTAATAAGTTTTAGTTAATATCAGCAAATAACTTAACCACTTAAAGGACATAAATACAAAAATAAATTCTAGAGAAATTAAAATTAAAACTTGGTATATTTATACGGATGAACTGGGACATGTAACAAATGTGAGTTAAAAGTCCATTTAGCACGTCACTACTTAATAGATTTAGAGCCTGGATCTTTTTTTTTTAAGTTAGGAGTTACTTAAAAGCTAAAGCTAAAAAAAAAAAACTTAAAAAAAGAAGCTAAAAGCTGTTTGATAATCACATAAAAGTTTTAGCTTAAAAGTTAATTAAAAGCACATATTTCAAGAAATTTATCTTTCTCTATCTTTATAACTCTTTATTTGAAAAAAGAGAGCACACAATTCAAGAAAAACAGATAAGATAAAAAAAGTTCTTCCTAGGAGCTTTTAATTTTCAGCATTTTTCTTCATTATAAAAAAAAAGCTTTTCATTATAAGAGTTTTTTTCAAAACCTGTTTGGCCTAACTTATGCTTATAAGTAGCTTCTAGCTTAAAACAAAAGATGATCCAAATAGGCACTTAGAGTCCGTTTGTTTGGCTTTCTCAAAAAAATAACTTTTATCTCTTCCTTATTTTAGAAGTGCTTTTTCCAAAGTTAAAGCTATTTATATTTTTGTAAAACTATTTAGTTCTTGAAAAAATATTTGGCTTTTGACTTTTACTTTTTCTAGAAGTTAAAATTTTTCGCTTCTGAAAAAAAATAGGTTTTTAACTTTTTTTTTGTAACTTTTACTTTTTTTAAAAACAAACATCCAAACAATCTAAAAATGAGAAGTGCTTTTTTTTTTAAAAAAAAAAAAACTTTTGTAAAGAAAGAAAAAAGTCTATCCAAATGGGCCCTTCCAATAACAATATTCACTCTGTGTGTTTATAAATTTCAATGTAAATTTCATATGCTATCATTCAATATCTAATCACAGTTTACTTGAAATTCTCTTCCAGCTTGTAAGAGAGACTCTTTTTTAATTTAAAATCTCATTGTTATACTAAATTTTTATATTTGATTAAAGTATCCCACAAGTTTTTTGTATTATAATATAAGATAAGATATTATACTTACTTTTTTTTTATATCTATTATACTTATTGATCTGATTAAAATATCAACTAATTTTCATTTTTTTTCTTTTAAAATTTCAATTTAATGGTGTTAAAAAAAATAGGTGGAATAGATATAAAAAAATAGACAAAATAAAATATCCTTTATAATATTGGACAATTATTTATGGCATAAAAAAAGAAGCTCAGTTGTTATGGGTGGGCTCGAATAGCGAACTATTTTCCTAAAGGCCCATTTAGTTGAACTGACAGAAATGCCCCTCGCGCTCTCCTTCAACCCAAAATCGTCCCAGTCCTTTTCCCTTTTCTTCTCAGCCGTGCCCGTAACCATGTCAGGGTCACACCAAGCCGAACCAACGCATTCTTCCCGAAATGCCCCCATAGCCTTGGGGAATTACCCAGTGCCACTGTCCCCTTCGCTTCCCGCAATCTCGAAGGAAATCGAGCTAAGCAGGGCCATGACGGCTGCTTCAAAGTCAAGCCTCTTTTCTCTATCGAGAAGCGACATTCTATACGAGGACGAGTGGCTCATGGCGGTTAACAAGCCCCAGGGAATTTACTGCGAGAGCGTGCTTTCCTCCGTCCCAGCGCTTCTCGTTGCCGAACCGTCGCCGGAACTTCATCTCGCTAATCGACTTGATCGGGACACGAGTGGCGTTATGGTTATAACAAAGTCGCACAAGGTAGCGTCTAAGCTTGTGAAGGCCTTCACTGACCACAAGGTTAAGAAAACATACATTGCCCTCTGCACCGGCCCACCTCCAAAGTGGGAAAGGGTAACCGTGAGGTCAGGTCATGGTAGGTCTAAATTCGGTGTCTGGCGAGTCTACGCTGCTTCAGATGTTGGTCGCACGCTACCGGGTGGGTCGGTTGTCCGTGCCATGGAAACTTCGTTTGAGGTGTTATCAATAAACCGAAAGGGGAGGTTCAGGGATGTGTGTGACTCTGAAGGGAGTGGTACTGTGTTGGTAGTAGAAGAACAAGCTGTGAAAGATGATGATAATGATAATGATAATGAGATAGTGGTGAGAGCGTATCCTCAGAGTGGAAGAACGCATCAGATTCGGTTGCATTGTCAATATCTAGGGATTTCTATAATCGGGGATGTGAAATATGAGGGTGTGTATGAGTGGAAAGGTACAACTTATCATGCTCATCACCTTCATGCCGAGACCTTGTCATTTGACCATCCTGTCACTGATCTTCACGTTATGCTACGTGCACCCCTCCCACCATGGGCTAACCAAGCGTTGCAACCTTATGAAGTTAAGGAATGAAATTACCTAATTCGATCCTTCCTGTCAAAATACTAACATAGTCATAGTAGACTTGAGAATTTGGTTGCCTCTTGTTCGTAGGTGATGAGCTCCTCCAGCCAGAGAAATTTTGAGGTTCTTGCTAAATGATTTATGTCAACGAGTTGTTCTTGCTAAGTGATTTATGTCAACAATTTGCTATAATAGCTCTGCCTCTGTTTCTTCAAATAATGTCATTTATGTTATGTTTTTAGTACCAGGGTTAGTGCTTATTACTGTTGTAATGTTCATATGAAAACAATTTACTAATGTTTGCTAACGAGGGGTTTTTCAATTAAATTTATACCGCTATGATATATATATATATATAAAGCATAGTTGATCTTGTGTGGACCACTTCAATAATGTCTCTGGTTGATATCACTTGAAACTTGAAAGACATGCCTTGGCAACTTGCGGAACAAATATATAACCTATAGATCTCTAGATTTAACCTAGAAGTCAAATGACTTTGCTTATACTGTTTTTACTTCTTGACAAGCATCTTATCTTAGAATAAAAAAAGAGTTTACGAAAGTAATTCAATTTTGATTTGTCCCTTGAAACTGAGCCGTTGTTTCTTTGCACGAGGTTCTGGTGACATGCTTTTGAATTTGATGACTTCATCTTAGATATAATAGCATTATTATTATGCGGGTTCAATTCAAGCAACTAAGCAAGCATTTTTAATTATTGAAGAGGTCATGCTTCTTTGTTTAACTTGTATAGAACTTTTAAGCATCCAACAACTGGTATTATAAAATATTTACTATGAGTCTACAGATTTTTATTTTTATTTTGCTACAGTTTGAATTTATACTTATTAAAGTGAAGGTGAAATGTGTATTTGTACCTATCACCATACTCTAATTAAACAAGTTGAGTTCGTTTATACATGGCCCATCGAAAAAGGATAAGAATTGATTTGACAATTATAATACCTATTAATCAAAACTGCCAGTTTACTAATTCAATGTGGGGATAAATCTGTTAAATCCAAATCCGTCGTTCAAAACAACCAGTTTTGTAGATTCTGATGGCCATGCAAGCTCCCGTTGTATTTTTATGGTTTTGGGACAAAGCACTTTCTAGATGTATCTCTGAGGCTATAAAACTCGTGTTGAATTCTGCTATATTAGCTCAAGAAGTTTACTACATAATTTTTAACTGTGGCATTTGGAAATGGGTGTGCTGAGCGAGGGCCTTACACAAATTCTGATCCCTGTGGCTGCCTTAATTGGAATTGGGTTTGCTTTGCTTCAATGGCTTTTGGTCTCAAAGGTCAAGGTCTCTGCTGCTGATCACTCTGATGCAGACAACGGATATACAAAAAGCTTAATTGGAGATGCAGAGTTGGGGAATGGTGTTCAGGGTCTTGAAGTTACCATTAAGTGTGCTGAAATCCAGCAAGCCATTTCTGTTGGTGAGCTCTGTCTCTCCCTCATAAGTTTATGATTGGATTTAGCTATATAGTACTAGCAAACTAAAACTTGATCTCCTTTTAATATGTTCCCAGGAGCTACTTCGTTTCTGTTTACCCAGTATAGGTACCTGACTGTCTTCATGGTAGTATTTGGTGCAATAATTTTCCTCTTTCTGGGCTCTGTGAAGGGCTTTAGCACCAAAAGTGAACCTTGCGCTTATAATGAAGGCAATTTTTGTAAACCAGCACTTGCTAATGCTGTCTTTAGCACTGTTGCCTTCTTGCTTGGTGCTCTAACCTCTGTCCTTTCTGGCTTTCTCGGGATGAAGATTGCAACCTATGCCAATGCTAGAACAACTCTTGAAGCAAGGAAGGGAATAGGAAGGGCTTTTGTTACTGCTTTTCGCTCTGGTGCAGTGATGGGATTTCTTCTTGCTGCAAATGGCCTGTTGGTGCTATACATCTCCATCAATTTATTCAAACTGTATTATGGAGATGATTGGGAGGGACTTTACGAGTCCATTACTGGCTATGGGCTTGGAGGTTCGTCAATGGCACTCTTTGGAAGAGTTGGAGGAGGCATATACACCAAAGCAGCTGATGTTGGTGCTGACCTTGTGGGGAAAGTTGAACAAAATATCCCTGAAGATGATCCACGCAACCCAGCTGTATTTACTTGTATTCCTTTCTTATTAATCATTTCCATTCATCATCAAAAAGTCCTATTTGTTGTGGAAGTTTTGGAAGACTTTCATGGTTGATAAGTTGTCATTCCAAGCACACAATTTTCTTATCTTCTATTGAATATTCCTTTTCTAGTTATAAATCTTGTGTCTCTGATGCAGAATTTCTGAAAAACTGAAGTCATCATTTTTTCATTTTGAACTATAATGAATATATGTTCTATTTCTAGTCACTAAATTTTCTGAATCTTTTCAGGTTATTGCAGACAATGTAGGAGACAATGTTGGAGATATTGCAGGGATGGGTTCCGACTTATTTGGGTCTTATGCAGAATCATCCTGTGCAGCTTTATTTGTTGCATCCATATCATCGTTTGGACTGAATCACGACTACACGGCTATGTCTTATCCTCTTATCATAAGCTCAATGGGAATTGTGGTTTGCTTGATTACTACTCTTTTTGCAACTGATCTGTTTGAAATAAAAAATGAGAGCCAAATAGAACCATTCTTGAAACGGCAGCTTCTTATCTCTACAATCTTAATGACTGCTGGTATTGCCATAATCACCTTCTTTGCTTTGCCATCAGAATTCACCCTCTATAACTTTGAAACCAACAAGGTTGTCAAAAACTGGTATGACCGATTTTCAATTAACCTCCTTCTTTTGCCAGCATCTTTATATGATTCAATTGTAATCATATGAACTACATAATTACAGGCACCTTTTCTTCTGTGTTGCAATTGGCTTATGGGCTGGACTTGTAATTGGGTACATTACTGAGTACTACACTAGCAATGCTTACAGGTGAGCTGCCTTCTCAATCTCATGATGGAAATTATAACTTGCACAGTTTCTTATGGTCTCCTGGTCTGTTGCACAGAATCCCTTTCCTTCAAGTTTCTGAGTACTCTAAAAATTCCCTAAAATTGACATTATACAAAATTTTCAGGAAGTTGGATTTTGTAAAAGGCTTAAATTTTCTCATAACCATTAACTTTTATAGACCTACTCTGGTGGTGAATTAGATATTCAGATATTTCACAGTTAATTTGTAAATTGCAGTCCGGTGCAAGATGTGGCAGATTCCTGCAGGACTGGAGCTGCTACAAATGTGATTTTTGGTTTGGCACTGGGATATAAATCAGTCATCATTCCCATATTTGCTATTGCTGTTGCTATCTATGTAAGCTTCAGCCTTGCTGCCATGTATGGAATTGCTGTTGCAGCACTTGGAATGCTCAGTACCATCGCCACTGGTCTTGCCATTGATGCTTATGGTCCCATTAGTGATAATGCTGGAGGTATTGCAGAAATGGCTGGAATGAGACATGAGATACGAGAAAGAACAGATGCTCTGGATGCTGCAGGAAACACCACAGCCGCTATAGGCAAGGTAACTTGTTTTCTAAAATACAATATTTCAATAGCTAGCGGGAAAAAATTGTGGATTTTGATTCCCATTATCAATTACCTGAGCCCTTTGACACAAATTACTGGACTATAAGACTAGTAAAATACCTTAATTCAACGTCATATACTGGCTTGTATTGAAGTCTGAATCGCTCGTGCCTTTCTAATAGGGTTTTGCTATTGGATCAGCTGCACTCGTGTCTCTTGCATTGTTTGGTGCTTATGTGAGCAGGGCAGGCATCAAAACAGTGAATGTGCTGACACCAAAAGTTTTTATTGGTTTGATTGTGGGAGCAATGCTTCCCTACTGGTTTTCAGCCATGACAATGAAGAGTGTTGGGAAAGCAGCTCTCAAAATGGTTGAAGAAGTTCGTAGGCAATTCAATTCTATTCCTGGTCTTATAGAAGGAAGAGCAAAACCTGATTATGCATCTTGTGTAAAGATTTCCACTGACGCCTCACTTAAGGAGATGATCCCACCCGGTGCATTGGTTTTGCTTACACCACTTATTGCCGGAACATTCTTTGGGGTAGAAACTCTTGCTGGGGTTCTTGCTGGCTCTCTTGTTTCTGGTGTGCAGGTATCCGGCGTTATATTTGTTCTATTCCAAGTTGGCAACATTTATGTTATTTTTTAGGTATTTAGATTTTGCTCTATTCGAATGAGCCTAGGTATTAATAGTCAAATTTGTTAAGATATTTTCGTTTCTTCACAGGTGGCAATTTCAGCTTCAAACACCGGTGGTGCATGGGATAACGCCAAGAAGTACATAGAGGTGAAAATAAGAAATCATATGTCACCATTTAACTTTTGGTTTGATAGTTTTTACAGATCTAGAGCTTGCAAATGAAGAGTTCTGTAAGGAACTCATTGCATTTTGTCTTTTTGGATTGACTATTGTACCTTGTTTTGGTGCCTATAGGCTGGTATAACCGAGCATGCTATATCACTGGGTCCAAAGGGCTCAGACGCTCACAAGGCAGCTGTCATAGGCGACACTGTTGGGGACCCTCTCAAAGACACTTCGGGGCCCTCGCTCAACATTTTGATCAAGCTGATGGCAGTTGAATCATTGGTATTTGCTCCATTCTTCGCTGCTCATGGAGGCTTAATCTTTAAATTACTCTGATTTGGAGCTGTTCATGCAATCAACTAAACCCAGTTATACATATGTTCAATACCATGTAGTGGAGTTGTGTTGTGACATTGATAGTGCTTGCTTTTATGTAGTACATTGTTTGCTCTTTTTTTTTTTTTTTTGGTGAATTACATTGTCTGTTTTGATTTGACCAATTATATATCAGTAATCAGGAATAAGATTAAATGATGTATCTTAAGAGTTGAGAGTAGGATGCCAACGTTAATTATGAGAGTAATAATAAATATTTAAGGATTACGCGAGATGTGTGGGAGTATAATTAAACCAAGCAAAAGTTGGATCTTCGAATATAACTCACTTGTGTTCTGTAGTGTACAACATGGAACACACTAGAATAATAAATAAGTGTGACCCACGTAAGCATGAAGAAAAGTTTCTGTGATCCTGCATCACATGGTGCTTGCCTCAAAAAGGAAAAAAATGAAATATGGATGAAAATAAATATAAAAATAAAAATAATATAAAAGTGTTACTTTTTATCTTATTTGATAAAAGTAGCATTAAGTATTATATGATCCTGGACCACCCTAAGCTTTTCTAGTAAGCGAGGTGGGAGAAACTGTTGTTCAGTGTAGTTTCCGAGGTGTCAAGTGGCTTCTAATTTAAGCATCATAATTTCCTAAACAATAATAATAAAATGAATGCCGGCAGCACTCTGATGGTTTAACCATGAATAGTTGACCCCATCTTTTGTTTTATTTTCCTTTCCCCTATTGAATCGGAAGTTAGTGGTTGTCATTATGTTATTGGGTGTCTAGCATTCAAACTTTATTCAAGGATGAACTGTGATGACTTACCTCCAACTCTACGTATAATTTTCCATACCAACCTCCCCCATCCAAAATAAATAAATACATAAAAAATACCATCTGCCCGATCCAAACCTGTTTTCCATAGAAGGCAAGACTCAGCTATCTTTTCCAAGTTTCTTCTGACCCCCTTTTCAAGAGATGAAAGATCGAGACCAGTTTTTTTTTGTTTTCCAAAGTTCTCAAGTTTGTTAAATTGTTGGCAGCAGTTCGATAAAAAGAAAAGAAAAGAAAAGAAAAACTCGGCTGATAAAATTGCAAGATATGTAATGAAATTTTACGAATTTAAAAAGAAAAAAAAAAACTAGGCTGATAAAATTACAAGAGATGGAATGAATTTTACGAATTTAAACACTCTATTTTTTTTATCCTTTTTTTCCTCCTTTCTTTTTCTGTGAGACTTGCGGATTTTTTTTAAAAGCTCATCTAAAGATTCTTGAAAAAAAAAATATTGACAGTAATTTATTTGATTTCATCTACTTAAAAATTATTTTTTGTGCCCCTCAACTCAAGACATATATTAAGAAATAAAATTAAAATATTTAATAAACTCATATATATATATATATATATATATATACATATATATATCTTAATCTTTAATTTTTGCCAATTTAAAAATTATAATTTATTAAATCATACTTATTAATTTTTAATAAATTATAACTATTAGAATAACAAAAATTGATAGTTAAGATTTGATGTCAAACTTTTTAATTTGACACAAGTGTTAAATTATATATATATAGATAACTTTTCTCGTGCAAGATAAATTTCATTTCGTATAAACACAAGTTTAGGTGGGCCTACTTTTTTTTAAAAGAAAAAAGATAACACATTTTTCTATGCATGCGTAGGAGAAAGAAACTCTCTTTATGTTGCATAAAAGTTATATTTTCACACACACATATATATATATATATATATATATATATATATATATATAGGGTTTTATAAGAGTTATGTTGTAGGAAAAGTGATTGTGTTATGTTATAGAGATTCGTTTTGCGTGCCGGAGTTTTTTTTTTTTTTTTTGCTGCGGGTCCCACAAAATGTTGTGTGTGTAGGAAAATTTTTGTGGTCATGTTAAATGATAGATGATAAACCCATATATATATATATATATATATATATATATATATAAAACACCGTCTGTGATTTTTTTTAAGGATAAGTTATATTTATAAATTAAAAGTTTACAATCTATATTATATATTATAGGTAGTATATACTAAGTAATATGTAAGAATTTGTATTATTCATAATATATAATAATATATAATATAATTTGGAAAAAGTGTGTGTCAATTTAAATAACATAATACTCTGTACTTTTAAGAGAGAGACATGCACCTACTTTCTCTTTCATGATTTCTATTTGTCTCTGTCTATCTCTATTCTAAAATAACATAACTTATATCAATTAAAATGACAAACACCAAAATCATATAATTTATAAAAATTTATAAATTTTGAGTTTGTATGTATATCCATTTTCTTTTTTTCTTTTTTCTTTTAAAGAAAAAGGAGCCAAGAGTGGTTGAGTTTGCCGAACACTCAAGAGTGTGGGTGTCCATTACTGAATCTTCGAAAATGTTAAGGCCCTGATGGCAATGCCGTAAATAACTGAAGGTTTTGGCTTCCGTGCACAAACCAATACAGTACCTGTATTTACCAATGATAGTGTGCCGCATCACAGCAATGACAAGCGTTAAACACATGGCACCCCAACATTGGTTAAATCCTACCACGTCTCATCCACGTCATACTCAGCCACGTCAATTTCCAATTTTACCCACTGCACTGAAAAACAGAAGCAAGTTGAGCCGCTATATAGAACCCGAAGCTCACTCTCTCAAACTCCAAGTAGGTCTTCATTTCTCTCTCTATCTCTAGTTCAGTTCCGTCCATAGCAATGGCGCTGTGGGTGCGATACCCTAACCTTCGCTCTCTCATTCTTCTTTCCCTCTTGGCGATCGCTTCTGCCAAGGTCTTCTTCGAGGAACGCTTCGATGGTATCCATCCTTCTTTTCTCTCTCTCTCTCTCTCTCTTCATTTCCTTGCACTAGATCGTTAGCTTTAGTTATCGGGGGTAGATTAAGGATTTTCAATTTTTCGTTGTGCATTTCTTTGTGTTGAATTTGGCATTGTTTGTTAAGGATCATGGCTTTTTTGTGTGTTTGAGCCTCGATCTGAAGGTTTCGTTTGTTCGATTTGTATTTTGAGTGGGACATCAGAGTCCGGCTTGAAATGTCATTGTTCAGAGTAGATCTGGGAACGTGTATACTGTTTTGCTTGTTATTTTTTATACGTTGACTCATATTAGTGCTGATGTGGTTTTGGAAAGAGCTTTTAATGGTTTAAGCATTAACCCCAACACCCATTCCCAAAAGAAATTGGATAGATGGGGAGAGCATAAGAGCCTCTGGATTTTCGTTCTGCTACATTTTTTTTCCTGGTGAAATTCGCCTTTGATCATGGTTTACTGTGTAGACAGTAGTTACAGTGAACTGTAATTTTTGAAGCTGAAATGCGTCTTCTTTCTGGAGATGCTTATTACTCTGAATTGGGTTCGTGGAATAAGGGATGGTAGTTTTTTACTTAAAAGTGAGAGTCTCTAGCATGTCTAAGGAGGTGAATTTACTTCTTCAGAATGCTGCTGTTAATAGTGAGCTTTTTATAAATTGTAGATATATTGCTTTTATCTATTGGATTGTACATTGCCTTTAAAATTCCTGTAAGAACTTTACTTTTTGTTTTTAAAATATTCTTAAGTCCATGCACCTCCAAGGATAGTCCACATTCATGGTTCATCTGTATCTTTTTATCTTGAATCAGTATTTTTTCCATTTTTTCTAACTCGTTTGCTTTTACATTGGGGTGAATGCTAAAGATGGATGGGAATCTCGGTGGGTTAAATCTGATTGGAAGAAAGATGAAAACTTGGCTGGGGAGTGGAACTACACCTCTGGCCAATGGAATGGAGACTCTAATGACAAAGGTAAACAAAATTACTATGTTGAACAACCATGTATTATGGCTGCTGATTTTTTTTGCTTAAAAATTGATACTAAGGTAGGTTCGGATGAATGTTTGATATCTCCGCAGGTATTCAAACAAGTGAAGATTACAGATTCTATGCTATTTCGGCTGAGTACCCTGAATTCAGCAATAAGGATACGACACTAGTCTTCCAATTTTCTGTCAAGCATGAACAGAAGCTTGACTGTGGTGGTGGTTACATGAAGTTGTTGAGCGGGGATGTTGATCAGAAGAAATTTGGTGGGGATACTCCTTACAGGTGATTTATAGATCCCTTTTGTTTTGTTGCTCTCTCGCTATGGATGCCAATAGACATGGTAAAATAGCTTATTTTTTGACATTTGTTGTTCTGTTGCAGTATCATGTTTGGCCCAGATATCTGTGGTTACAGTACCAAGAAAGTACATGCTATTCTGACCTACAATGGGACAAACCAGTTGATAAAGAAGGATGTTCCTTGTGAGACTGACCAACTAAGTCACGTGTACACATTTATCCTCCGTCCAGATGCAACCTATAGCATCCTGATTGATAATGTGGAGAAGCAATCTGGTAGTCTCTACGCTGATTGGGATCTTCTCCCTCCAAAGGAAATCAAGGATCCTGAGGCCAAAAAAGTACTTTTCCACCTACTGGTTTTCTGTTTTAGTTTCGGTTTTGTTATTGATAATTTCTAATCATAATATACTCACAGCCTGAAGATTGGGATGACAAAGAGTATATTCCTGATCCTGAGGATAAGAAACCAGAGGTGATACCTTTTCTAGAAAAGCCTCTTATGTTTGCAAGTGTACTATGTGATATTTACTGACATCCTGTATTTGTAGGGTTACGATGACATCCCAAAGGAGATCCCAGATCCTGATGCCAAGAAGGTAGGTATTCATCAGTTTGATGTTTCCCATTGTTTTATATCTCACATTTTATTATAGTTACTTATTGGGCTAATTGTTGCTGTAGCCCGAAGACTGGGATGATGAGGAAGATGGTGAGTGGACACCACCTACCATTGCCAACCCTGAGTACAAAGGCCCATGGAAAGCAAAGGTTTGTGGAAATTGTAATCTACGACATATTGGCATGTTTTTGGGAATGAATTTGTTTTCTAACTTTGCATGCCACATCTCCGCAGAAAATTAAGAACCCCAACTACAAAGGAAAGTGGAAGGCACCAATGATTGACAACCCAGGTTTATTTTTATCCTTATGACTTAACTCACAATAGCAGTAGTTATATAAGTTTTTTGATAAATAACTAATTTAAGTGCTCTTCATCCACTTAAAAAAAAAAAAAAAAAAAACTCCTCGTTAAACCTGACTAGCGAGTGTGGGGTGGAGGCAATTCTTGTACGCAGCCTTACCCTTGCATAATTGCAAAGAGGCTGTTTTCTGGATTCGAACCCATGACCTTTCAGTCATGAAAGAACAGTTTTACCACTGCTCCAGTTCGCCTCCTTGCTCTTCATCCATTGAATTTAAAAACTTGACTTTTAACATTTGAAAAAAAATATTTATCAGATTTCAAGGACGATCCTGACCTCTATGTTTTCCCTAACTTGAAGTATGTGGGCATTGAACTGTGGCAGGTATACTCTTCATTTTGTTTATTTCACTACATTTGGTTGATCCTTTTGGATCAAAAATCTGACTAGCAAGCTATTAAATTTGCCAGGTGAAATCTGGTACCCTGTTTGACAATGTCTTAATTACTGATGATCCTGAATATGCTAAGCAACTGGCTGAAGAAACATGGGGCAAGCAGAAGGATGTAAGTTGTTTCTATTCATTTAACCTTTTGGCCTGAGTTATATCGTTGAATGATATGATCTCTTCAATAAAAATATGTTCTTACAGGCTGAGAAAGCAGCATTTGAAGAGGTCGAGAAGAAGAGAGAAGAGGAGGTAAATTTGGATTTTGAATGCATCTATTAAATTTATCATTTTATTTTTACTAATTATGTTTGGAAAAACATAAACTTCTCTTACGCATCTCATATTGTGAACTCTTCACCAGGAATCAAAGGATGATCCAGTTGACTCTGACGTAAGTAGAACTAATGATTCCTAAATTTTGGGTCCATATCATCAGTTACACTGATTCTAATTAAGTTCATATCCTCTATAGGCTGATGAAGACGAGGAAGATACTGATGAAGCTAGCAATGACTCCGACGACGCTGAATCAAAGACTGAAGCTGGGGAAGACGACGCTGAAACCAAGGAAGAGGATGTACATGTAGGTTTTTTTCATCCCCTTAATATCACTTGAATCAAGCTTGACAAAGGATGTATATTTAATAAATCTCTTTGCTTCTTTTATTTGCAGGATGAGCTTTAGGGAGTCTGCATAGCGGATAGAGAGTGAGCGAAAGTTATTCCGGAGAAGTGGATGGATGCAAAGCTCTAAGTGCACCATAATTACCCCCCTTTTCTATATATCTTTTTAGTTGTAGTATTTTTCTCCTAGATAAGCGAACCGGTGAAAACTGCAAGCAAAAACTCGAGCTTTTGATCCAATCCCATTTGACTATTTTCAGCTGATTAGAACAGACAAAAATATCTCTTTTGAATTGATCTTTTTGTGTTTCGGTCAATTGTGTTTCCAATTATGAAGCTGCCTCTAAATCTTATAAACTGCTGCTAAAAGATTTTCTTTGTAAATCGTTTTACTGGAATTTGCTGAAAAGTAGGATAACATCCTAAGCTAGTTGAGAGCTAATAGAAATTTTACGTATCAAATAACATGTTGCGAGATTGCCCACCGATGGCTAAAAAGAAGTTAATTTAGACGAGCTGGCAATTAAGTAATCTATCAATTAAGTTAATTTACTCCTCTTTTACAATGTGGTTCATATTTTGCTCTAATAAATTAATTATTTTAAGATTTCTTTCCCCAGTCTCTACGGTAGTCATAGGTGGTAGCCTCGTAGGTACATTTAGGAAAAAAATAAAATAAAAAATCTTGAATATTTTAATGGGTTCATTCTTTTATTTGAGACGGATTTTCGAGATTATCGGTACTTCTTATGTTTGCTTTAGAAATCATTTGTAATCGCTGCTTTAGACTGTTAGTAAAAATGTGTGATTGTGCACAGCATAAACTGAAACTATATATTGAAATATACTGTATCCGTTTGATTTTGACATTTAATTGATTATGGTTTAGTTTCATAATTAAATTTACGGTTATTATTTTAAATCAATTTAAACCAGTTAAAACAAATTAATGCACATAAATACACATCACTGTACATCCATGTACATCAAAATAAATCAATGCATATTCTAAAAGTGTTACCTTACCTACCAAAAAAAAAAATAAGTGTTACCTAAAGTTTGTTTTGTAAATCATTAATAACTTTAACAATATTTATTTTACCTCTCAACGTAAACAAATAAAAAAAAGTATTTAATTTATCTTTCAACTTAAACAAGTAAAAAAATAAAAATATGAAACAAATTTACGAATATTTACAATTTGAGTTTGAATTTTGTATCCGCACTTACATAAGCTTAAGACTATACGATAAACCCTAACTGGCGAACAATCACCATTTAAGATTACATATAGCCGTACAATACTTTTGACAACCGTGGATGGATTGAAAAAATAAAAAGGATATTTTTTTTATATTACAGGAGAAAAAAAAATATATCCCCTACATACTTATCAAAATTATATCTTTATTTTTTATTTTATTTTTTTAAAAGTGTTCACACCACGAATAAAAACTATGAGAATCATTTTTCCCAAAATAAAATTATTGTACATTTTGGGGGGAACGTTAATTTCGATATTAATCGAAAAGGTTGATCAATTAAAGAATGTAACAAATATTTGAAAAGGAGAGAAAGAGAGAGGAGAAGAGGGGGGTGGATATTTACCATACCTGTGAGCAAAATGGTCAAAGTAAAAAACTCAGATGGAAAAACAGATTAGGCTTGTGTTGAGCAGCCGTTGTCAATAGTACAACAATTTATCATTTCTGCTTCTCTAAGAAAAAGTCTATAGCTACTAGCGCCACAAGGCATGCATCCTCTTTTCCGAAAGCATTCTCCATATATAATTATAAATAAACCCACCACTTTAGCCTTTAACATTCACCGTTTAGCAAGAGATACCCTTGGAGGAGGAACAAACAAAACACACACAATCCAAATGTCACATAAGCGACAGAAATAAACTATTTACAAAAGGAACGAAACTAACAAAGATCATTATATGTCTCCGCCAGTTGATTTTGGCTTCTTCACTATCAAAACAGGGCACTTCACATTCTGTGCACAGTGATTGCTCACGCTTCCTAGGAAAGCCCTGCAATTCAACATCCAAAAGCTAAATTAGTAACTTATACAATTTACACACACAGGAAATACAAACAGACTTAGGGAGTAGCTAGGGACTAACCTCTTGATGAGACCATAGCCATGGCTTCCCATGACTAAGACATCAGCACCCAACTTTTGAACCATTTGACATATCACATCCCTCGGGTCGCCATTCTCTACCCTCGTCTCCACCTTAACCAACAACCATTATTAATATTCACAAACTCAACAGAGAAAAAAGTTGTGGAGGACACATAATCTATAATTTATAGTAATTCCTTAGTGGACAACTTAAAATGAAGTAACCTACATTTTCAAGATTGTCACACAATTTCTTAGCTTTCTCTATGACACAATCGGCCACTTGTTGGCTATACCTCTCCATGGTTGCAGTTATCTCAGACGAAAACATGTATCCTGAAACAGAAACACAGAGAGAGTTTGCCAAAGTTAACATGATCACAAGGTTAATTAAGGGTTAAGGGTCGTTTTTCCTTACCCATACCTGTACCATCGAAGGCTGAATAAACGGCACGAGGGGGCTTGACGTATAAGAGGATAAGGGTATCTTTGGAATTTTGGAAACATAGGTTTTTGAGACACCATGAGAGGGCGTACATGCTTTCCTCTCCTTCATCGACGGCCACCATGATCCGGCGTTGGTTTTCTGCCATGTCAGCCATTTGGGAGTGTGCTGATTCGTTAAGCTCTGAGATGAAAGGATAACTCAGAAAGAACACGCAAAACACTGACTGAAGTGTTGTCAGATATTGAAAATTGACCGCTCTTCTATTTAATATATAGGATGTTTCACATAACTATGTGAGATGGATAGAGTATATTATATATAGCAAAATATACTCTTATGTTGTCGCAGGAGAAATTTTTTTTTTCTAGACATACATTGATTTTTGTGTTTTTTATTTATTTTTATAAATAGGTGGGTTCCATAATAATTGTCTCTATAACATGAGATAACTTCTTTCTTTGTACTCTTATGTTGTAAGAGAGCATTTTTTTCTCCTACACATACATTGATTTTCGTGTTATTTTATTATTTTCTATTTTTTATTATAAATGAACGGGTCTTACACATAATTATCTCTATAACATGATATTGCTTCTCTCCTGTTGCATGAATTAATATAGTCCATTATATATTAATGGTGCTATTTACTTTTTTTTTGACTTGTTCTTAATGTGAGGTGACGCGAATCTTGATATATTTTCCGGAACAATGGGTTGTTTATTGAATCTGTCGGCGGATACAGGGACTGAGCTTCTGGTTTCTGGTATTTCAACACAGTGGGCCTTCAAGATTATGATTGCACACTTTAACGTTGAATAAGAAAATTCAATCTATCCATACTGGAGAATTCTATGTTAGATAACTTGTTCTTTTTAACTTGCCAGTTTCAGCCACCTCGCCTCTGTTTTTTTTTTCCTCAGCTTTCTAAATTACAAACAAGCCCACAGAATCCTATGCCCAATGGTTTCACTTTATTACTTTCAAAAAAAGAAGATAATAATATATTTTTTACAAATTATGAATATCAGGTTAAATATTATATACTTTATATAAAAATTTAAAAAATATTATTTATTAATTTTTATTACTCAATTCATAATTTTGAAAAACAATACTAAAATAACTTCATTTAATAGGTCCGAAGCTTTAACATTCAGGAGTAGGAGTGATAATCGAATTAGAGGCTTTTGGTTCGCCTTGTGAAGGCATGAGTTTATATGCCTAAAGTTGGTTGTTGAAATCAGACTTGAACTTGTATAAAAGCTCGTTTAATAAAAAGGCCTCAGGCTTCAATTCAAAAACTCGACCTTAGAGCTTTTCAGACTGGTCTAGTATATTAATTTTATTTTATTTTTTATTTTTTATACTATTTGTAATAGCCATTTCTCTTTCCTCAATCCATTCACCCTATTTTATTGATTAAATTTTTTTTTTTGAATAGTTTTATTCTATAGTATGCTATTTGGATATACATTGAATTTATGAATATTTATGAAATTACTAGTGTTGTTAATTGCACATTTTGTTTAGATAAATTTTTGTTTCTCATTTTTTTTAAACAGGCTAATAGACTAAATAAGACTTTTATTTTTTGTAAATGAGTCAGGCCACAGGCCGATACTTATATTCAGAACAAGTAATAAGCTTGATCAGGCTGACACAGGAGCTATAATTCACTTTTTTGGTTTTTGTTAATTTTTTTGGCAAAGCCGCGTTACAACTTTCATGATGTGATTAAGGCTACACGCGACATTTTTTTTTTAAAAAAAAAAAAAAACTACATGCGATAGTTATTTTCTTTCATCTTTGATTTGTTAATATTTTGTTTTGTTTTTTTAGCTTCCCCTTTAAGGCTCGTTTGATAGATAAGATATGATAAGAGCAAATAGGATAAGAGGACATGATAAGGGGAAGGATATGATATGGGCATAATAAACTCATATCTATCCCATGTTTGATGTACACTGGATAGATAGTTTGATATCTTATCATGTGTTTGAAGCCAGCCAAATAACGTCAGGATATGATAAGTAGGCAAAAATACCTTTTACAATATACTTTTATATACTTTGTTTTTTAAAAAAATTCTCTTAAATTATTTATATGTTAACTTCTATTTTTAATTATTCAAAAAAAATTAACTTCTCTTAATGAGTTGGTCAAGTATGCCAACTTCAGGAGAGCTATGCCCAACCCAGAGTTCCTTGCAGCCAAATTCCTTAGGGGATTGAATGAACAGATAAAGGAGAAGATAGCTGGGACTGGAGATCGAGACATGGCCTCTCTAATTAATCAGTGCCGAAGAATTGAGGAGATGATTCAGAGACGCAGTAGAGGCAAATCTTCTCAGCCAGTTAAGATTGAAGAAAAGAAAGCTGGAAACTCGAGTGGATATTGGAAGAAGGGTAAAGGCAAGAACTTAAGTGTGAAACCACAAAATAATAAATTCAAGAAAAATTTTAATCAAAAAGGATTCGTAGCAAAGCCGACCAACCCTCCCAAGTGTACTAATTGTGGGAAGGATCACTGGGGGGCATGTCACAATAGTCACCTCATTTGTTATAGGTGCGGTAAATCAGGTCATTATGCTAGAGATTGTTATCAAGCGGGCGGTCAGACCCAAATAGTTCAAGTCGTTACCACAGCACCAACCACGGGAAGAGTTTATACAGTTGATGCAAAAGAAGTTGAGAAGGCCCCGAATATGATTAGAGGTACCATTTTTATTGATACTTTTGACTTTAGGGTCTTGTTTGATTCAGGAGTCACACACTCCTTCATTTCTGGTCAGGTTGCTTTTGCACTTAACTTGCCTATGTTTGAATTCTCTCCTCCAATGGAGGTCACAACTGCCACGAGGGAGAAATGTCGTATTGATGTGTATTGTAAAAATGTGAAATTCATGTATGAGGGGCGTGAATACACTATCGATTTGTATTGTCTACCAATGCTAAGCCTTGAGATTATTTTGGGAATGGATTGGCTAGCTAAGTATGGTGTAATGCTTGACTGTTGTAGCAAGCGAGTCATTGTACCTCGAGACGAGGCTAATTCCACTACCTCTACCTTTACCTCTGTTTTGCAAGTAAGCAAGGCCTTGAGGGAGGGATCTCAAGGTTACATTTTTATGGGTGTTGTGGAAGAGAAGAAAAAGACGGACCTGTCTAAGATTCTGGTGGTCAGTGAATTTATTGATGTATTTCCTGAGGAAGTCACCCAGCTACCACCTGAAAGAGAGATCGAATTCTCCATTGATTTGATTCCAGGCGTAGGACCTATATCCATGGCTCCATTAGAGTTAAAAGAGCTAAAAACGCAACTTGAAGACTTGTTGTCTAAGCAATTCATTAGGCCAAGTGTTTCACCTTGGGGAACACCAGCTATATTCGTCAAGAAGAAAGATGGACCATGAGACTTTGTGTTGATTATAGACAGTTGAATAAAGTGACAATCAAGAATAAATACCCTTTGCCGCGAATTGATGATTTACTAGATCAGTTGAGGGGAGCTTGTGTGTTCTCTAAGATAGATTTACGATCCGGATATCATCAAATTCGGATCAAGCCAGAAAATATACCCAAGACTGCATTCAGGTCGAGATATGGGCATTATGAGTACCAAGTGATCCCATTTGGTCTCACTAATGCTCCAACAGTATTCATAGATTACATGAATAGGGTCTTTAAGCAGTATTTGAATCAGTTCGTTGTAGTGTTTATTGATGACATATTAATTTACTCTCGAAGGGAAGAAGAACATGGAGATCATCTAAGGATTGTGTTGAATATACTTAGAGAGAAAAAATTGTATGCTAAACCATCTAAGTGTGAGTTTTGGCTGTCTGAAGTGAAGTTCCTTGGCCATGTCATTTCTGCGGACGGTGTTGCGGTCGACCCGAGTAAGATTGAGGCAGTGATGACATAGGAGCGACCCAAGGATGTTTCTGAAATTCGCAGTTTCCTTGGATTGGCAGGGTATTACCGGAGGTTCATTCAGGGGTTCTCTCAGATGGTGTTACCCTTGACTCGCCTTACCAGGAAGGACACATCATTTGTTTGGACTCATGAATGTGAAGAATGCTTTCAGGAGTTGAAGGAAAAGTTGACAACCGCACATGTGTTGACTCTTCCTGATCCTAAGGGAGTTTCGAGGTGTATTGTGATGCCTCCAAGCAAGGGCTTGGATGTGTACTTATGCAGGATAAGAGAGTGGTTGCTTATGCATCAAGACAGTTGAAGCCACACGAAGGGAATTATCCTACCCATGATTTGGAGTTAGCAGCCGTTGTTTTTGCCTTAAAAATATGGAGACATTATTTGTATGGTGCAAAATTTGAGGTGTTTAGCGATCATAAGAGTCTCAAGTATTTGTTTGATCAAAAGGAGATAAATATGAGGCAAAGGCGATGGATGGAGTTCATTAAAGATTATGACTTTGAACTAAAATACCATCCTGGAAAAGCCAATGTAGTTGTCGATGCTTTGAGTAGAAAGTTTGTGAGCTTTGCTAGTATGATGATGGAAGACTGTAAACTGATAGAAGAATTCCGAGACATGCATCTGAACATGATTGCAGGTGATGAGAGCATTCAAATAACAGAAACAAAAATTCAAAATGAGCTGATTGAGAAGATTCAAGAAGCCTAGAGACATGATGATGGTATAGAGAAAATAATAGGGCAGAAAGATGTTTCTTGGGGGGATCATGACTTAGTACTATTTCAGGGTAGAGTAGTAGTCCCCAAGGGTCAACTAGTAGAAGAAGTTATAGCTGAAGCACACAAAGGGCGATTTAGTATTCACCCCGGGCCACCAAAATGTATCAAGATTTAAAGAAAAATTTATCTGGATTCCAAATTGAACCAATGTGATTGTACCTGCGCTTAATATCATAATGCGATGTTAACAAACCGGTTCTAGAACGGGGTGTTACACAGCCCACCTCCATCAAATCCACAACAGGCAAATGAGCTGTTGAGTAATGAAACAATGAATGCAGCAACCAGTGGCACACAAAGCAGATTATTGGCCTTCATGAGCTCACCTGGTTTTAGGCCACCAAGGTCTGCCTCAAGAAAATGACCTGCTGCTGTATATGACCTGGGAGTAGTGCATGAGCCAACTGAGAAGGGTTTATTATTATGTGACTTACTTTTTTTGAAAATTCTGGCCATTATGTATTTGGAGGCCTTATTATGTCAATGTTTTCTTTGTAAATTTTGGCCATATTGTATTAGAGGCCTTTCTTTTAATTCCTGACAGTTGGCTTTATTTTGTAATGCACTATTGTACATCCATGTCTTCAAATATAATGATACTCAAATCATGTTCAAGCTATTATGTTTCACAGGGTTGATGAATGTTTAAGTTTACCATTTTTGATGTTTTTTAACTAATATACGTAGTTGTAGTTCTTGTACATCCATGTCTTCTGGTTTTTCTATGGTTAGGGACCAATAAGGGCCCCGTGCTTTTTGTCAAGGACTAAAAACGTCCTTGTGCATTTTGAGAGGGACCAAAATGGCCCTCGTGGTTTTGACAGGGACCAAAACATCATCGTCTCGTCTTCCACGGTGTCTCACATCTAAGCCGCGTCAGCAAACTAACGTGCCAACTGTGCACCGTTAGTTGGGCCGTTAGGTGGAAGTTAACAGAAGGATGAACATGACATCTTTTTTATTATTTCAAGGATCAATTTGTCCTTTTTTTATTGCGAGGGACTGAAAAAGACTTTGTGAATATTTCGAGGGTCTAAAAAGGATATTTAGTCTAAATATAATTACAACTACTATCATTATAGCCTTATCCAGTACACCGCATACCTATATTGGAATAAAAAGAAAATTCCCTTGTTTCGGACATTGGAAGAAAAATCTTATATCGTATAAGAATAAAAAGTTTTGTATCAAATTTTATCATTGATTTAGTTAATGACTTAAATATTTAATAAATTAAAACTATTAAATATAAATAGAATCAACTAAGAAAATTAAAAATGTAACTTTAACCAATGTGAAATCATCCTGACTCTATTAACATATTAAAATTGTCATTTTCTTTCACTTATTTTGTCAATCAAACTCAGCTCTTTTTGAGTTCACATCTTAATTACTTTCATAAGCTTCGATTGTTTGACCGTCTTTCTCCCTAATTGTATAATATAAACTCATCCATCTCCTTTGAATAATTTAGTAATGGGTTCGCTTTATTTATAGTTAATGTAGATAATAGGTTAGATTATATATTCAATTTTTATTTGTATAAAAAAAATAAAAATTATCAAGCTTAATTCGGGTTAGGTAAAAAACTACGTCCACCAAACCCTAACTGGCTGAGCCGGTTACCAGTCTCTCCCCATTGTTCGACCCCCACAGTCCCACTGCTAGATAGTAGATACATCAAAATCAAATTGTTGCAGCGAACCTAACACTAAAAGATCATACAATCCTTCATCTCTCTCTCTCTCTCTCTCTCTCTCTCTCTCTCTCTCTTCACTCTGTTTTTGGGGTTAGATCTTTTGTACTGAAAACTTTTGAGCTTTGTTTGAGTTTTGAGAGATTGATATTTATCGGGAGTGGAGTAGTATTCAGAATCGATCATAAAAGGCGATGTTTTTGTTTGATTGGTTTTATGGGATTCTAGCATCGCTTGGGTTGTGGCAAAAGGAGGCCAAGATCTTATTCTTAGGTCTCGATAATGCCGGAAAGACTACCTTGCTTCATATGCTCAAAGATGAGGTTTCTCATCCACTTTACCCTTTTTTCTTTTTCTTTTTTTCGTTTCGTCACTGTCATTCTCCTTTTCTGATTATTTGTGTGTTCATTCGTCAGAAACGGCCGTTAAACCGTTCTGTATATCTCCCTGCCCTCGCAGTGTGAATTGCTTTGTGCTTGGAATAATTATAAATGCTGTATTAATTGCTTGGGATAATATTTATTCGGAATTAAAATGCTTTTTGTACAATTTAAATATGAGATGGAGTGTTTCAAAAATGGTTACATGGCTAACTGGATATATTCCTGTATATTGACATGATTTGGTCTATCTTTTCTTTGACATCAAACGTCTTTTTAAGTTTTTTTTGGATTTTGTTTATTTTTTTTCAACAATTATTGTGGTTTTGGCAAGCTTGACACATTGACAGCAATTGGCTATATTCCTGTATATTACCATGGTTTATTGTGGTTATATTATGGTCCTGATTTTTGGTGTGATGTTTTTATTATGGGAATTGGTTTGGCAGAGATTAGTCCAGCATCAGCCAACACAGTATCCAACATCGGAGGAGTTGAGTATTGGGAAGATCAAGTTTAAAGCTTTTGATCTCGGGGGTCACCAGATTGCTCGAAGAGTCTGGAAAGATTACTATGCCAAGGTCTCTCTCTCTCTCTCTCTCTCTCTCCAAAGACACACACACACACACAAACTCACACTTTTGTGCGCATATTTGCAAGTGCATCCCAAGAGGGAGTCTAATGCAAGTCAATTATGCACTTTATGAAAACACATGATTGGATGCCACTTAGCTATGATAGATATATTAGGAATTAAGGATTAAGTCTTGCTTTCCAATATAATATAGTTTTTGTGTACATGCTAATATGCGGTGATCATGTTGCAATTGCAGATATTAAGCTGCACAACAGGTTCGACTCAAAATGTGTGAACTTGTAGTTTTCGCTGTTAGCTATTACAAAGTTTTCTCCCTATTCTCATTGCAGGAATTGCACTATAATGATCAAGTTGTTAATTAAAATTACTCTCCAGTTGCGGAATATTCTAATATATTGTAGAACTGTTATCTATTAAGCTGTGTATGGCTAGAGCTAAGTTAAAGGATTGCTGCCTTCATAATCCCAGCTAAACGGTTATTGTTTATCTGATTCATGGGAGGCAGAAATTTTACATGGTAATTCGCTGATAGTGCCTTTTCTCTTTAGAAGGTTGCTAATAGTATGTTATCAGACATAGCTGCTTCAGAAGCAATATTTCCTATAGAATCTCATTGGGCATATTATACACTTAAATCAAGGGTTACTCGGATACTCATGCTTTAATAATCTTTGGCATGAGAAGCCGGCATCATTTTGGGAACTCATGCTTTAATAATGCTACCTTTTTCTTTTTTTTCCCCTCTTTAGAAGGGCTACTAACAGTATCTCATTAAAAATATTGATTCTCCTAACAAATCTAGCATTCTCAGAAGTTGGTTTCTTTTTTTTCTTTTTTCTTTTTTGGTAATTAAGTTGGTTCTTAGTTGTTTCTTGCATTATTGTTCTCAAGCATTAAATGTTTATGATTTGGTACATGCAAGTATGTACATGCAAGTATGTACACTCAAGTAGTTCTCTTGCTTGAGATTTATTTTTTACTCTCTCTCTTGTTACTTTAAGATGATCTAGAGTAAGCTTCATCTTTCTTTGATGCAGGTAGATGCAGTGGTCTACTTGGTTGATGCTTATGACAAGGAAAGATTTGCTGAGTCAAAAAAAGAGCTAGATGCTCTCCTCTCTGATGATTCTCTGGCTACTGTCCCTTTCCTTATTCTTGGGAACAAGATCGACATTCCATATGCTGCCTCAGAAGAAGAGTTGCGTTACCATTTGGGCCTGATCAATTTCACAACAGGCAAGGGTAAGGTAAATTTGTCAGATTCTAATGTCCGTCCTATGGAGGTATTCATGTGCAGTATTGTGAAGAAAATGGGTTACGGAGATGGTTTCAAATGGCTCTCTCAATACATTAAATAGTTCATTAGTATTTAGTAAAATATAGCTTGGTATCTCATTAGAAGTTTATTCCTGTAGTTATGAATTGTAGGTGTTCTTAGTTCAAATAGCTGTGAGAGAAATTGCAGTATATTTCAGATATATTTTTTGCGATAATGACTGAGACACCGCTCCCTCTTTCATTAATCCATCGTATCATTTGCTCCGAAGAAAAAGAGAGGGCTATGATCTATACAGGAGAACACTTTTTCAACATCTGTACAACAAAAAAAGCACAAATGTTCTTGCAGATAGTTGTTTGAGATTGTGAGACAAATCATAAAATCTATCACACGAAACAATGTTTCGCCGCAATTTTTTAAACATTAGCTTCTCTATAATTATACTTCAAAAGTAATTTTAATTTATCATTCAAATAAAATTAACTTTTGAAATACTATTTGTAAAAATAAGTTGACATTAATTTTTTTTTAATTTTATCTATATCAATTGTTTTTAAGGTAATTATTTTAATATTTAAATCTAATGGATTCTTAATAGGTGTTTAGTAATCAATTAATTATAGAAATTGACATTTTTTTTTCAATTTTTGAATATGAAAGTTACAAAAAGTGTTTTTGTTTTCAAATATGTTAATCTAAACACATTGTTATCTGTATCGTAGTCTGATAAACCAGAATTGCTGTGGCAAAAATCGCAACCTCTGTTTATATCAATAGACAACCTCTGTTTTTCCTTTATCATCAGTGACCTACATTAATTTTTGTGAGTTTATAAGGGGAATATACATGTGCGTATCATTTTTTTGAAAATTTTAATGGAGAAACAGAGCTAGAAGCAAAAGGTGATAGTGGGACTGAGGATCTAATACGTCAATGCAAAACTACTAACCACAAGCTGAAAACTGTCTAATTTCCGTCAAGACGTGGATTCTTATCCTATCACACGCACACAGCTTTCAGCTATATATTTTCAGTTAAGACAATACAGAACAACTAACCATATAGCTGAAAACTGTGTATTTTCGGTCACGACATGGATTCTTCAGTTAAGTCAAGGCAAAACAACTAACCACATTTGAAAACTGCTTATCTTCAGTCAATACATGAATTCTCTTAATATGTAAAAGCATGATATGCAAATAAAGAAAAGTTTGATACGATTTAATTATAAGATAACATTGTGATTTTTTTTAAAAATTTGATTTAATAAAAAGACTTGAAACCCTTTAGTATATAAAGATAATAATTTTGAAACTGAAATTCTTAAAAGTAGAAAGTAAATATACGTAGGCCTTATTGATGATTTTGAGGAAAATTTCTTCAATGCAACGAATTCGATCCTCCTTTTTCCTAAAAAAGGATTTTTTTTTTTTATTTTTACTCAAGTTTTTCTTTATATCCCAAAATTTTACCTCTTTTGGTATGAATGTACCTATATCCGCTGAAGGTTTTCTCGATTTTGAGCAGCTTCTTATGTATTTTAAATCAGTGCAAAATCCAAATTGAGCTTTTATTTTCTTGAATAATTAGACACGTTTTATGCATGTACCATCATATGCATGTACAATTTTCATCACCAAAAACAATTTTTTTAGCCCATAAAAATCGCGGCTAGTAAGGGCCCCAGAAAAATAAGAACATGCCCATCAATTTACAATTATATTTTTTTTTTTTTGGTAAACAATTTACAATTATCTTTAACATGTTCTCATTTTACTTTTTTAAGATAATAAAATAAAAAAGCAATATTTCAACATTTTCTCTCTTTAAATTTATTTTTTTCAATAAAACAAGATATAAGGATGGTGTATAAATATTGATGCGTAGGTAACAAAGCCTAACAAAATAGGAAGTAGATGAATTGTTTACTTTTGAATTATCTAATATTAAATTCCAAGTCTTTGTTTTTCACAGTCAGATTATTTGGCCTGTATCCATCTTCTTGTGATTTCAATGAAATGACACATCATCTTAAATTCTTAAGCATTCATCAAAATTCTTGGATTTGCTCGTCTTAAATTCTTAAGCATTCATGAAAGTTGTTAGATTTATTTGGGTCAGAGGTTCAAATTTGGTCCCAAGCAAGCAAATTTTTGAAAAAAAATTTAGGAGCCATAGAACGTGTCTCTCCTTAAAGGAGAATTAGTTTCATCCTTCTTCCGGTAACAAAGTTTAATGCATAAGGGTAGCTTTCAGAAATAAGGTGATGAATGGGGATACCCGTTATACCAAAAAAAAAAATTCTTAAGCATTCATTGCAAACGTTTATCATTTCTATAGGTTACAAAAATAACACGGATTATGTTAAATTTTGGCTGTTAATCAAGAGAAATGTGGCTTAATACTTCAACAAATGGGGATGTAGCTCAGATGGTAGAGCGCTCGCTTAGCATGCGAGAGGTACGGGGATCGATACCCCGCATCTCCAATTCATTTATTCTTTTTTCTTTTTTCTTTTTTCTTTTTATTGAAGTGATTATTTCTCTACATTCTTTTAATTCATTGATTTTATTTTTTGTATCAGTCGATTTGTCTGCATCCGTTACCTATATAAACTGGTGCTATTCGTTCACCAATCTCTGATTCACTTTCTTCTTTCCTATTACTATCCAGTTACAACTTGATCATAAAGACAAACAACTGAGGAATTAATACCGACCTCATCCCATTCATATTAAGTGCTTTCTAGTAATCTTATTCAATCTTACGTACATGTTCATAAATCAAGAATTTAATATTTATTTAAAGTATATCTACGCATAATTTCATTTTATAATATTTAAAAAAGACACGGACGATGGAAATTGGAATGTTTCCTATTTACTATGTATGGTAGAGTAGAGATTTCTAATGAAAATACCAGGGGTAAGAATCTTATGTCATTGAGCATGTGTTCACACTGCCACGTGTCTACTCTTCTATGCTTTTCCTGAACAGTCTAAAATCTCGTCCTGCCTATAGTGTGTAGACTGTCCTAGATGTTTCTCATTGTTTCTTGTTCTCGTAAAATATCAAGAACAATCTAGAAAACTAGACTCTGATCGAGCCTCTGCTATATATAACCTTAACGTTTAGTTTTTTACCTCCAACAAACAAAGAAGATATACGAAACAATACATTATCTGACTTAATTTTCTGCAGAATGGCTTCTACATTTAGAAATATGATGTCTTTTCTGTTTGTGGTTGTAGCATTGTCCCTTACCGTTAGCACAACCAATGCCTTAATGCCGTACACGAGAACCCTTTGGGACATGATGCTCCAATCTGATGATCCCTTCAGAATTCTGGAGCAAACCCCACTCAACATCCCCAAAGGCCTTGAAACTCTGGCTTTGGCGCGTGCTGACTGGAAGGAAACCTCGTCTGCACATGTTATAGCTCTGGATGTTCCGGGGTTGAAGAAAGATGATATAAAGATCGAGGTGGAAGATAACAGGGTGTTGAGGATCAGTGGGGAGAGAAAGGCAGAGGAGGAGGTTGATGGTGAGAAATGGCACAGAGCTGAGAGGACTAATGGCAAATTCTGGAGGCAATTCAGAATGCCAGGCAATGCAGACTTGGATCATATTAAGGCACATCTTGAAGATGGGGTGTTAAGAATCATGATGCCCAAGATTGCTGAGGACAAGAAAAGACAGCCTAAAGTTATTAACATTGCTCAACAAGAATCTAATGCCGAGGATATCAAAGCTACCAAGGCTGCAGTGTGATCTGAATCAATAATATTCAGCTGTTTCGTTTCAACTTTTTTTTTTTTGTTCCCCCCTTCACGTGGAGTGAATAAATTACATGTTGATCTTGGATATAAGAGTGAATGAAGTTGCTTCTATTGTATCTAATTACAAGTTAGTTTCGTATGTGGTGTCTAATACAATAAACTCTTTTTAAAGTACTAAGATGGCTCCTGCAAATCATTGTCCACTTTTGTTCTCTTAACGTTGCATTATATTAGAAGTGTTAACGATGCCCAGCATCTCCAAACCTTTCTTTTTGAGTGTTCATTTCTTTCTAGTTTTTCCTGAAACCAATGACAGAATCTTCTTATAGGAATGCCTAGCCGACGAATATATAATGGCAAATCTATTATCTATCCTGTTGTATGTATGACTTAATTGAGGTTCTCAAGTCGCATACTCAACTAGTTAGATAAGAAGCTCGAGTTGGTGACTAAATATTGATTAATATATTGCTTAACTTATTGTGTCAGTGAATTTGTCCGCATCCGTTACCGATATAAACTGGTGCTATTTGTTAACCAACCTCTGATTCATTTTCTTCTTTCCCATTATTAGACCTTTGTGAGGTGGCCTACTGTATTCAGCTCATATTACCACTTTGCTTACCAAACTGCTAGTAATCAATACCAACGTCATCACATTCATATTAAGATCAGGCATTTGCTTTCCCCTAATGCACTCAATTCTGTTTCCACAAGTCTATACACATGACATTTGCACTCATGCTAAAGGGAAATTTATTCATCGTTGGTTTAATTTCCATTGCAACATTCTGCTGCTACTCAGGTAATTTTGGCTTCAACCAAGTTATCTTTCTAATAATTTACTCTGTGCACTAGGGATTCTGATATTTACAATTGTGATGGAACATGTGTATGCGTGAATAATAATGAACAGAGGCTGCAGAAGGGAAGCTGCAGGGGCAGAGCATGGAAGAGGCCTTATCGTGCTTTGACAATAAGCTCGTAAGTAGTAATAAATATTTGATGGCATTTGCTGGAAGCATGTGGCTTTATGTTAACATCTTTTTGGCTGTTTTTAAATCTTTCACAGATTTATGTTGGGTGTGAAGAAGCATATAGATTAGATCCATCTGGGAATATCAACATACCTCCGGAGGCAACTGATATTTTCTGTAGTGGACCGTGCCTAACCGAAACACAGCTAATGCTTAATTGCATTGATAACATACTCTCCAATTTCATATTCTACAACAAAGCCACTGTACAACAGATGAGATATGCACTGAACGCTGGCTGCAGCTACTCCAGACAAAGAGGTCAGGATGCTAGTTATTTTCCACAGAGATGTATAATATCAGATTTAACTTCCTTTCCATTTTTCCTTCCTTTTTAAAAAAAAATATTTCTGTTTGAACAAAATGTAAGCTACGTGCAGGGAATTTCAATTTGGGAGACTACATTGGAGAGATAAACAATGCTGGCAAGTTACCAATTTTGATTAGATCCTATCACTTCATCCTAGCAGCAGCAGCGGTTTATGTAATGTGAGATGATGTTCTAGCAGTAAGAAACAGATATACTCATTTGACTTATTTACAAGTTTCAAAAGGATAAAGCTTCCTTGTAAGGTGCATGGTATTGTATTGTCAATCTGAGGAAAAACTTCCATTTCAAATGAAATACTACAGTTAGTTAGTGCATTTCTGTATGGATCAACAAAATATCAAACGCAATTACATAAGGGTACTAAAAAATCCTATATTACTCTTTCGGTGTCAGATACTTTAAACTAGTTGGACTCTGCTTTATCTTAAAAGAATTTAAATCGTCCACCAAAAAATATAAATAAAAAGAAGAAACACTTGCCAAAAATATAAGCTACTTTTCTGTGCGCTCTTGAACCAATCCCTACATCCAATTTTGAGTTCGACTTATCCAGACCATTGGTTCCTTTCTAGTTGAAAGCCATGAAATGTTAGAAATGTCCGGAATTGGTTTGATTGGTATTTCTTTTGTAATATACTATAAATTAGATTGGTGGCATCCTCCAATCTTCAGGACGCAATACTTTGTTTATGTCACATTTTGGGTCGACCAAAAGACGAAGCTATTCCTTGCGACTATCCTGTTGCACTCTGCCCTGGAACTTTCTTGATGCCGCCTCCTCGCATCAATACTCTAACTTTTTCAACTTCATCCCATTTCCCTTCTTCTGCATAAATGTTTGACAACAACACATAATTTCCAGAATTTCCTGGTTCAAGATTAATGAGCTCTTTTGTTGCAGTTTCTGCAATTTCCCTGTCACCATAAGTACGACAAGCACTAAGCAGTGCACCCCATAAGGCAGCAGTTGGCTTCATGGGCATGCTTCTAATCAAGTCATGAGCTTCCCTCACATGCCCACAACGCCCAAGTAGGTCAACAACACAGCCATAATGCTCCAGTTTTGGACAAAGCTGAAACTTTACAGTCATAGAAGCAAACAGTTCACGCCCTCTATCCACCAAACCTGCATGAGCACAACATGCCAAAACTCCTACAAAAGTGGAGTCAGAAGGGGTCATGCCTTCTCGTACCATCTCCTCAAACAAGTCAACCCCAACTTCACCCTTTCCATTATACGCCAAACCCGATATCATTGCGTTCCAAGAAACAACATTTTTTCGAGGCATCTCATTGAAAATGCTCCAAGCAACTTGCAGATTACCACATTTACAATAGAAATCCACAAGCGAATTTCCCACGGCAATGGCGTCTCTCAGGAACCCCTCGGCATTTGCGTAAGAGTGGATCCACTCCCCAACATCCAAAGCTCCCAGGCGAGCACAGACAGGCAGCACCGTGACCAATGAGGCCTCATCTGGTTCAAAACCCTGCTCCAACATTTCACGAAAAATATCAAGAGCTTTCTCATCCTTCTTACTCTGCGCTAGGCAAGAAATCATGAGATTCCAAGAAACCACGCTCCGTTCCTTCATCTGTCTGAAAAGCTTCAAACCCTTGTCCAAATTACCCAACTTGCAAAACCCACGAATCATCAAGTTCCAAACAATCACATCTCTCTCACGCATTTCGTCGAACGCCTTGTTAGCATCCTCCATTCTCTCGCAACACACATACAACTCCACAATCCCAACACGAACGGAACCGTGGCGTGCGAACCCAAGTCTAATAATATGGGCATGAACACACTGGCCGAGTTTGTAGTGAGAGAGATTGGAAATGGACTTGAGCAAAGGGGCGAAAGTGTACTCATCGGGGAAAATGCCGCGGTTCTTCATGAGGGAGAAGAGGTGAAAGGATTGGTCGAAGGGTGAGCATAAAGAATAGCCTTTGATCATGGAATTGAAGAGGAGAATGTTGGGGTTTTGGGTTTGGGTGAAGATGCGAGTGGCGTATGGCATTCTGTGCAGAGCGCCACAAACGGAAACAAAGTGAGCGAGGATTTGGTTGGATTGGTGAAGGCCATGTCGGAGGAAGTGGGCATGGATTTGGGTGAGTTGAGTTCGTGTGTTGCCACCGTGAAGGAGACGTAGAATTTTGCGCTCAATCTCTCTGCTCATTGGGATTTGATGATTTCAAGTTGAACAACATAACACCTCTTTCTCATATCTCAACTCAGCTTCACTTTTTAGTTTTAGACACAAATGAACTCCATCAATGCCGTGACTACTCGTACACAATAAAGACGTTTGGACATGTTAATATAGTTGAAAAGGCTTGGAGGAGAATTGAGAACTGTAGGTACAATTAAGGTTCATCACTTTATTTCATCAAGATAGGGTGTTTGGTCTAGTGGTATGATTCTCGCTTCGGGTGCGAGAGGTCGCGAGTTCGATTCTCGCAACACCCCGTTAAGGTTATTAATTTTAATGTGAATTGGTTAAAAGAAAGCCAAAAAATAATAATTAATTTAATTGCTGTTGACGGGTTTCAAAGGCTTCAGCTAAATCCGATCCTCTTTTCGTTATCTTTGTGATTGATTATGTTAGTGCCTTGGAATCAGGTGGTGACATTGTGTTTCTTTCAAGTAATCTTTTTTTGGTAAATGTAATTATCATGTTTGTTAGAAGGAATAAATTACGATTACCGGATATCCAAGAATTACCGGTAATTTGATTTATAAAGAAAAGTCACTATTCAGATTACCAAAAATAATATAGTAATTCAGAATATCAAGTAAAGGGAAAGCATAACAATAAATTTTGAGACAAAAATATCCCAATACACATAAAAATCTAGACCCAATCTATCAATTACAAAAGTAAAAATAGTTTGGGGTTATTTTTGTAAAATAACCTCATATTCCAAGTCATATTTCGTTCTAAACCAAATATGGAATCAGTAATTTTTACCCAATATTCCCGGTAATATTTTGGCAAACCAAACACCTCTTTCGTAAGATTCCAAATAAACTCAATTTCTACTGTATTCCCATTAATCATGATTTCCGGTCACCAAAAAATTTCTCTTGTACCAAACACACCCTTAACTATACTTCATGGGAAAAATCCTTATCTTTTTAAAAGATATAATTTTGTGTCATTTTAAATTTTAATCATTGATTTTCATAAATTAACTATTAGAATTTATTGATTTTTATTACGAATTACTAATTAATTAATAAATTTGACCCAATAAAGCTTAATCATTGATTGACGGGAAGTTATATCCTTTAAAAGGATAATTATTTTTTCTGCAGTCGATATAATTAAGTTATCTAATTATAATTTATTACAGGGTTATAATAATTTTTTCATTTTTTTTTAATTTTTAACCCAAAATAATATCATTTTTGGTGTGAAGTAGATAGTTTATCTACATTTACTGCAGTCAATATATATATATATATATATATAATGTTTCTCATGTTATAAAAGATAATTTATCTCATATACACACATAAAAGTGTGTGGGGGTCATGTTAAGAGGAGAAAAAATATGGGTCCCACACATTGTTATGTATATAAGAGATAAAATTATCTCATACAACATAAGAAATATTAATCCCTATATATATATATATATGAAAAAGATGTTTCTATCACGGGAAATAATATTTATCTCATGTAATTCTAAAACAACATCGTTTTGGGGTTTAGGTTTAAACATAAAGGATATTTTGGAAATTTTATACTTTTCTTTATATCATTAATTTTACTAAAATACCGTTTATTTTAATTTTTAACCCAAAACTAGGTCATTTTGGGGTTGTATGATATAATTTTATATCTTGTGACAGAAGAAAAGTTAATTCTTATATATATAGGGGCAGAATCGTTTGATATCACTATCAAATTTAAAGTTCCACAGCTTATCAGAGAGTCGTCAGATCAAAAAAATCAACAACTTTAACTTATAAGCATATGTCACCGTTAATCTTTTTTTATCTAACAGCTCTTAGATGAGATGTCACACTTTTAGTTTGACCTATGGTATTTTTTTATCTCATATATCGCTGTTGTTTGTAAAAATTAAAAAATCACATGGACATGTCTGATAAAAAAAAAATATCCTTTCACAAAGCAACATGTACGATAAAAAAAGCCATGTAACAAAATACAGGGAATTGGTAAACTATTCCCTTGTATTTATGGTTTTCAATTCATGCACACATTGTTCTCCCCAGTTTACCTTAGTATTTTTATTTTTACTTGTAATAGTTTACCTTAGTATTTGATGGCAACTGAACTGAAATTGCCTTTTCAATGTCAGGCGTGGACACTGAAAAAACTTGCATCCGGGTATGGAATATGTAAGAACCCGCACCGTTAATTAAGGAATTTAATTAATAAATTATGAGAAAATAGGAAATGATTCCATAATTGACCCTAATAATTATTATGAGGCTTTAATAATTATAGTAATTGAGTAATAATGCTGAAAGTCGCTTTTCAGAAGAAAAGTGAAGATACCGGTTCTGCTAGTCGGTATAAATGCGTACCGAAAAAGTATCCCGAAAAATTAATGTAAGTGCATGATAATTACTAGAATACTATGTAGGACTTGTAAAACGAGTTTCAAGTCCAAATAATGAGAAATGGTGCTAGAAACCGGTACTGGCTTGGAAAAGCGCGTACTGGAAAGGTGCTCAGAAAATTATAAGAAAAATATGATAATTCTTTGAAAAATGTGTAGTTTCAGAATCCAAAGTTTGGGATTAAAATGCTAAGCGTAGCAATTAAAGTTAATACTGTGTGTTTAATTGTTAAGTGTCTATATATAGGCTTGTTAGCACAAAACCCTAGGCCATAACTCATTCTCTACGTGAGTCTTCAGGCTGGCTAACTGCTGAGTACTGTTCCATTGTGTTCCTCTTCCATTTCTTGAGCTTTGAGGCAACTTCCTTCACAAATCCTTCTCCTAAACACTTGGTGTGGGGTGAGAGTAGCTTTGAGGCTGTGTTGTTGACCCTGTTCTGTGTTGGGGTTGCTGTTTGTGAGTGTTGGAGGGGCTGTCCTCTTGAGTTGAGGTGGTGAGAGTCTTGTTCTTGGCTTGTGAAGCTCCAAGAAGCTTCCTTTGTGTGGAAATGGCCAAGCTTTGGTAGCATTTTCGAGTACCTTTCAAGTGAAACTTGGAGAGGCAGAGTGTGGAGCTTTACTTCTGAGTTTTGAGCCTTGGTATGTTGTACCAACCTTTAACTTGAGTTTTATGGCTTAAAAACGGTACCTTGATGCATCTAATGGCTAAAAGATGATAACTTGTTGTTGGGTAATGTTGAACACACCTAGAATTGCATGTTTAGGTGTTTAAAATCGGTAAAAACCCAACCTTGGAAGGATATCTTCACGAAATGCAGTTTCTGCATTCTGTCGTGAAATATCTGGATATGTGCCCGAACAATATCCGGATATTGGATATCCGGATATGGGATTTGGACATCCGGATATTAGATATCCGGATATGGGATTCTGGATATCCGGATATTGCATATCCGGATATGTCCAGTGAGATATCCGGATATGGCATATCCGGATATGGTCCCGAGGAATATCCGGATATTCTGGGATTTCGTAGAACAGTAGCTGTGCTGTGTGTACAGTAGGCTATTGGGGGTTTGTGGACCCTAGATTGATGAAGTTGAACTTCTGTAATTAATGAACTAAGTCAGAATCGTTGTGATTAAGGACTTATGGCTTGGTATGGAGCCTTAAGACGTAAAACGTAAGGAAAGACGTTGTCTTTAATTTATAGGCTTGTGTTGCATTATTATTGATATAGTATTGGTCCATAACAGATTGTGAATCTGCTGTGTTTTGACTTTGAGCTGTGGACTCTTGGCTTTTGGAGTTAGCTTGCAAGGTAAGCTTTCGTGTCCTCGGTTTAGCCATGTTGTGGTTCCACCATGTCCCGTTGGGGGTATGGTTGTATGCATGCTGTGTTACATGCTTTGAATATTTGAAATGCTGTTGAGCTTTATGTGTAATGGCTTTTAATATGCATGTGTTGTTTCATCTTGACGGTAACCTGAGTATGTAGCGTCATACGAGATGGTGATCCGGGGTGAATGCAAGTAGCGTCTTGCACTAGTGTGGGTATTTAGCGTATGTAAATCCTGCATTTCTCTGGCCAGTAGAATAGAATTGACATACATGGCATGATTATCTGCTACATTGCACTGTTTTAGAACTGATGATGATATCTGCTTTTAAAAAACTTATATTGCACATGTAAGTGAGCTTGGGGTGGAAGATCCTTGAGGACCCCTCGTCTTACTGAGATTTCTTGTTTAGAGATCTCACCCCACGTTTGGGGAATGCTTATTTCAGGTTCTGGTAGTTTGGTGACTGATGCCTCTGGTGGCAGGAGGCCAAAGCTTAGTTGATGATAGTATGTTGTTTGCTGCCATGACTGGATATGGATGTTGTTTATGTTTTCCGCTATTTATGTTTATGTTGTTATTGAGACTGATGTTGGGCATGTTGCCTTATTTGAGTGAGCATGGGGATTGTCCATGACACTGTATGTTAGTGCTTTTGATTTGGAGTTGTATAAACTGTTAGATGGTCCGGTCTACGTTGTTGTAGTTCCGTGACTAGAGCCACACTTTTATTATCTATGATTATGAGGTATTTCAGTTAGCTGTTTTATTGCAATTACATACAGACGATGTTTTATTAATTGATTAATAAGCAAGTTGGTAATGATAAGGACATCATAATTGGAAAGAAAAAGATATTCTGCATTTTTAATTAAGCGTTGCTTAATACGATAGTATGATAACATTACCGGATATATACGGGGTGTTACAGAATACTTGGAAGAAGTTTTAGAAAAGTGAATTACGTTTTGATTGGGAAGGTTAGTTATGTTCTTGGATCTCCTCAAAACCTATCCTCTCTTGTACGATGATTTGAATTTGGCTCAGGCTTTCACTTTTTTTTTCCTTTCTTTCATATTTTACTAAATAGTGGGTGGATATTTAATTTGAGGAGGGATATTCTTACTACCAAAATTTTCTACTACCAACTCACTACCTATCTAATCACTATTGGATTAACATTTTCTCTTTTTTCAAAAACTTTTTAGCATTCTTTCTCCTTGATTCAATGGTGATTAGATAAGTAATAAGTTAGTAGTAGAAAATTTTAGTAGTAAGAATATCCTCTCTCGTTTAATTTAACTCAAATCATAATTTTCAAAACAATGTACATGTATTGGTTTTCCAACCATCTTTGACCAATGTTGTAGTTCACACGCCTGCTTCTCCTGCTACGGGTTGAATTTGATGACCAAAAAAGCTTCTGCAGCAAATATGGGGTTTCTGGTTAGCCCTTAATTCAATGGTTTCCTAAGGGATCTATACGACCAAAGAAGTGAGCCCTTTCCCGTATGTTTCAGTTCAAACTTTGTTCTTTTATAATCAAATGATGTAGCTTAGTTGACACATGAGAACTGAGCATATAAGGTGAGAACATGTATTCGATCATCTCCAGTATCATCTTTGAAAGGGGTTTAAAGTCATAATCTCAACCCGCCTCTAATAGGATTACCTCCTGTGAAGGATACATGTAATTGATCCAGAAAAAAAAAAAAAAAAAAACTTTTGTTCTTTTATTGTTATGAAACAGTGTCAGAAATTCAACTGATATGTATTTGTTGCTCTTCATCCGTTGCCCGCATAACACCAAATTGTATGTGCAGTGCTTTAGGTATGATGGTGCACGTACTGCAGAAGCCCTTGCCGTGTTTGTGAACAAGGAAGGAGTTCTTAATCTGGATGGATACTTTTCTGTTTATTGAATTGTGCTGTTGGAGGTCTATATTTCTCTGATTTAGTGCTTATATTATGCATGATATAAATATGAATATTCTAAAACAATTTATTACTTTTTTATGCTTATTTTCCCACCACTTAAGTTGTTGTGATTGTGAGTTTTAAGTGTTCTTTTAGTTAGATTGCAATCTCGTGCATATAGGACTTAATAATGTTAATCCTTCCACAATGATGGCAAAGTTTATTGGAAGTTCAAGGAAGGGTCTGGTGGTGATATGTCAAACAGTCAACACGTTCAATTAGCACAAATTATAATTGACAATGGTTTGGCCAATAAACAGTCAATAATATGAAGCAACAACGGATTTGCAAATCAAAGAAATGGTACTCCACTTTAAATTTTCTGTAATGAACTGACATCTGATCAAGCTTTCAGCATTGATTTTAATTTCGATTACTCATCCGTGTTAGTCCCAGTGGTACTCAAGAAGGGGGGTTGAATTGAGTAGTAGCACCTATCTCTCTTTTTTATTTTTATTCAAATATAATTTTTAATATAATTTTCTAATTTTTGCTAATAAAAGGAAATCACAAGAATGATGCACAAATAAAAAAAACACAATGATTTCTACGTGGAAAAATCTCCTAGGCTCAATAGGAGTAAAAAACCACGACCCACTTGGATTTCAATCCAATGGGATTTAAAAAAAAACTTCACTAATTTCAATGAGCCAAAATACTCAAGTACAAGTAGATCCTAATCTACTCTTGAGGCACACTACTTTGATTCAACCCTTTAAATCAAAGTTTACACTTATCCACCGATAAGCCCACACCTATTGTTACTATCAACAATAGCAAGTCTCCACACACGGAGAAAAATCAACTTAAAATGAACCACCTTACTAATACTTCTAGAAAAGCTAAAAGGTGACGATGAAGCACTTAAAACCTAAGCTTGTAAAAAAAGTTAATAAAGAACACAAGTCTTAGGCTAAAAAATTTAGATCACATTTGCTGCTTCACTGTGAGACTATTGGAGCATGGGTATATATATAGTAAAAAAAAATTTCATAAACTTTTGCTCCCATGATAATGCTGTTTAGACTTTATCCTTATCTCTTAATTTCAAATTTTGATTCTGCTCTTTATCTTCAATTGACTGCAACAACTTCAAGCTTTATCTTATCTTCAGATTTGGAATCTCAACAACCTTTTGATATGCTGTAACCACCCAACAAAAATCATCCTGTTTTTGATCAACAAATAAGGTTGTTAGGATTTGTAATTTAATTATATCAATTGTGTCATCATTAAAATATTTTAAAGCATAGGGTGCAACAAATTCCCCCTTTTTGATGATGACAAACAATTGATGCCTTAGAAATCCAAGTAGCTTGACAGATCAATCCAACATTGAAGTTCAGCAATAACAAACTATTTTCATAGTCAACGAGCTAGTTTTGTATATAGCAACAACAATGTAGCATGTCATGTGATCAAGTTGAATAATTGATACCGAATCCAAAATCAGATATTCAAACAATAGTAATTAAACAGTGATAATGTTGACAAATTCAACTAGTAACCAACACTTAATTAACTCAAATAAGGCATCTTAGTTTCCCCCTTTTTTGACATCATCAAACTTTGGAAAATATTAGGCATAATGGAGCAAGAGATGTATGAGAAAGAGTAAAGCAAATGGGAAGCAGCAGAGCACTTTGCAATGGCATGGTGTATTTTGCAATATTCATGATAGAAGACACTCAAGTGTTTAACTCACAATTTATTCACCTTCAAGGATGCTTCATGGACTTGTAATTCATGATCTATGAATCCTTTTAACCAGAAAAGTGCAAGTAGAATAAAGTTTATGAAAAATTTAAGCATGAAGGAAAAGATGATAGGAAATGGAAGGATTAAAGAACTCTCTTAGTTGTTAGAAGCTGGGAGTGTTATTGGCAAGATGACTCAGGTTGCAAAGAACAACAAAAAAATGACATTTGTTTGGATGTTGTATTATGCCATGAGACAATTAACATTTGAAGCTTTCTCCCTTTTTTTTATAACTTTTTTTTTTCTCGTTCTTCTCTTCTTCTTTTTTAATCCTCTTCCCCTTCTTCTTCTTCTTCTTAATTTTTTTTTTTCTATTCTCCTTCCTTTTTTTTTTTATCATCTTCTTCTTCTTCTTCTTTTTTGTTCATCTTATTCTCCTTCTTCTTTTTTCTTTTTTTTTTAATCATCTTCTCCTTCTTCTTCTTCTTCCTCCTCCTTTTTTTTCGTTGTTCCCCCTCAACTTGGCATGTGGATCAAAGATAAATAGGATATATATCTGGACATACTCTTCACAATATGATGTAAGTTTTCTGCTAATACTAATGGAACAAAAATATGCAGAATTATCTTTCTGCTCATGAATGGTTAGTATGATGTCAAATAGAGATTAGAAAAAGTAATGGGAAAAAAGTGAATGACAGTCATCAATAAATCAGAATGCACTTTTCCACCAAAAAGAAGCAGATCAATTATACAAGTTTTGAAGTACCTTTTCACTCAGTAGTGTTTTCACTCAAAACTTGGTCACCTAACTAACATGTTTTTCATGAGTATGCATAACAGTACCACATCCATTGAATCATGCTCCACACAGTCACCAAATGCTATGGAAATCTAGGTGTATAGTTAGAAGGACCTAGAGTTTGTCTTGTGTAGGTGATGTTGTCTTTATAAAGTGGAATAGGGTCTTCTTTTTTAAAAAAAAAATATAGAAGTGATGATAAGTATGCAGACGGGACAACAAATTTTTGGTTCTAATTCAAGCATCCATATTGGGGGTCACATAAATCCTTATGTAGAACTAATCAAGCCTAGTTCTAGTCTCAATTTTTCAAACCTATCTCTATTTGACGGCTTAGTGAAAATATCTGCTATTTGAAATTCAGTGGGACAAAAATTCAACTTGATTAAACATTTTTCTGTACAATCTCTCAAAAAATGATGCCTAATGTGTATGTGTTTTGTTCTTGAATGCAACACTGGATCTTTTGATATACTTATAGCACTTGAGTTGTCACAAAGGATAGGCATACAACCAACATTTATTCCAAAGTCAATTAACTGTTGTTTTATCCATAACAATTGAGCACAACAAAGGGCAGCAGAAATATATTCAGCTTCAGTAGTGGATAATGCAATATTATTCTGTTTCTTTGAACCCCAAGTAACCAAGCAAGGACCAAGAAATTGAGCCATACCTGAAGTGCTTTTTCTATGAACAAGGTCACCTGCAAAATCTGCATCACTATATGCCACTAGATCAAAATTAGCACCCCTAGGATACCATAATCCTAAGTTATCAGATCCTTTTAAGTATCTTAATATCTGTTTAACAGATTTCAAATGGGATTCTTTGGGATTGGATTGAAAACGTGCACATAAGCCTACACTAAACACAATGTCAGGCCTACTAGCTGTTAAATATAAAAGTGATCCAATCATACCTCTATACATTTTTTCATCCACACTTTTACCTTCTTTGTCCTCACTTAATCTATCTACAGTCCCCATTGGAGTCTTGTGCGGCTTAGAGGCTTCCATCCCATATTTTTTTAGAAGGTCTTTGAGGTACTTTTGTTGATGAATCATTGTACCCTTGTCACTTTGAGAAACCTCTTGCTCCATTATGCCTAATATTTTCCAAAGTTTGATGATGTCAAAAAAGGGGGAAACTAAGATGCCTTATTTGAGTTAATTAAGTGTTGGTTACTAGTTGAATTTGTCAACATTATCACTGTTTAATTACTACTGTTTGAATATCTGGTTTTGGAATTGGTGACTAATAAAAGGAAATCACAAGAATGATGCACAAATAAAAAAAACACAATGATTTCTACGTGGAAAAATCTCCTAGGCTCAATAGGAGTAAAAAACCACGACCCACTTGGATTTCAATCCAATGGGATTTAAAAAAAAACTTCACTAATTTCAATGAGCCAAAATACTCAAGTACAAGTAGATCCTAATCTACTCTTGAGGCACACTACTTTGATTCAACCCTTTAAATCAAAGTTTACACTTATCCACCGATAAGCCCACACCTATTGTTACTATCAACAATAGCAAGTCTCCACACACGGAGAAAAATCAACTTAAAATGAACCACCTTACTAATACTTCTAGAAAAGCTCAAAGGTGACGATGAAGCACTTAAAACCTAAGCTTGTAAAAAAAGTTAAAAAAGAACACAAGTCTTAGGCTAAAAAATTTAGATCACATTTGCTGCTTCACTGTGAGACTATTGGAGCATGGGTATATATATAGTAAAAAAAAATTTCATAAACTTTTGCTCCCATGATAATGTTGTTTAGACTTTATCCTTATCTCTTAATTTCAAATTTTGATTCTGCTCTTTATCTTCAATTGACTGCAACAACTTCAAGCTTTATCTTATCTTCAGATTTGGAATCTCAACAACCTTTTGATATGCTATAACCACCCAACAAAAATCATCCTGTTTTTGATCAACAAATAAAGTTGTTAGGATTTGTAATTTAATTATATCAATTGTGTCATCATTAAAATATTTTAAAGCATAGGGTGCAACAATCCGCACATGTTAGAACTTTTGCGTATGTTAATGCCGTCAGTCTGCAATGCAAATGCAGATGAATTCACTCGCAAGAAGAACATCTCGTCTAGCCTTGCTTGATCTTATGATTATGACGACGGAGGACACGTTGCATTAAGTTCTGTTCTGAGAGACAGGATTTTTAATAGTTGAGAGATATAACATGTTTTAAGTGAACATGCATTAACCTATGTAAAAAGTGTGTCATTTGAAAGGATGTAAAGTTGCGTCATTTTAAGAGAGTGAAAGAGATAGATAAAAGAGAAAAGAAGGTTGATAAAAAAAAATATGTATATCTCACTTCTTTATAAGAGTAAAATGACACAAATTGTGTCATTTAAAAAGATAAATATTTTTCCTTCCCATAAAGTAAAGCACAGATTTAGTTTCATCTGAGAAATTGTATTATAAACCTATTAGAATGACTTCGGTTTAATTTGGAAATTTTTGTAGCCTTGTTCATGATTGTCTCTAGAGGTGGCAAAGTGGGCGGCCCCTCCCGCCCCGCCCAGCCCCTCCCCGCCATCAACCCGCCAAAAAATGAGCCAGCTCGTACCGCTCCGCTTTTGAAAGTAGACTGAAAAACTCAGCCCGCCCCGCCCCGTTTGACGAGTTGAGCGGATTGGCCCGCCAGCCCGAGCCTATTTTACACTGACCCGCCTATGCCCGCCATCAACCCGCCAAAAAATGAACTCGCCCCGCTTCGTCCCACTTTTGAGATGAGTTGAAAAACTCAACCCGCCCCGTTTGACGGGTTGACCCGCCGAGCCGAGCCCGTTTCGCCGACTCTACTTGTCTCGTTACTTGTGATTTCATTGAGCTATTATTGTTGCCAGCAATGCGGTGAAAAATGTTTAATTGGTCTCCTATCTTACTTTTTGACTTCCATGCCCACATGTACAAAAGCCAGTCGAATCTAGTCTGCTCCATTTCTATTACGAAGAACTAGGAACTTATCATTATGATGACGAAAAACGTGAGGATAGCTCGGTTATGCTTGAAGTACTCATTATAAATCCTAACCATAAAATTTTGTTGAATACAAAGCCAAGAAAAAGGGGAAGGCGAAGGTTTAAAGGGTTAAGGTATTTAACAGGAAGTAGAAGGGCAAAGGAAGTAAAGGAATAAGGGATACAGGCAGCTAACAAGTGATTGAATGACCAACGAAATACATCTTATTTTACCCCCCATTTATTCATATTTTAACTTCTAACGGAAATTTGGACCCCAGTTCAAATTATTTAGTAACCAAGTCCGGATAACGTGGTATGACTTTGCCACAACTTTTGGCTAAACAAATTTAAATGCCTCCCAGCGTATTAAAAGAACTGGGGCCTCCAAAGCGGATTCATATCTCATATTTATTGGCTCGTTTTTTAAATTTTCCACCTAGCAGAGTAACAATCCACACAAATTGTTCAACAGTAACAGTGGGGTACTGAGTAAGAAAACTCGGTGTGCAACCAGCAATATTAGAACGGTAGAAAAGACTTTTAAAAATAGAGATGAATATAGAAGCAACCAAAAAGAAAATGGAACATCTCTACATGGGTTCCATTCCAACTTTATAATATACTAACTTCTAAAAAAAAGTCAATATCAAATAATATCAATCTACTTTATGTCCACATCTTGTCCCATATAGATTTGCAAACATCTTTTGTCTAAAATCCAAAAGTATCTATCATCATGGCATAATTATAAACGCTGCATTTAAACCCCATGAATCGGACCCCAAAATAAAGGGCAAACTTAAAAATCATCTTATCTATTGCCATAATCCCGACAGCTATCTCATGCAACTTGCATATGCAACAAAAAGCTTAGGACGTAATAGATGCAAACAAAAACACCAAGCATCTTTCAATTGTGCTTGCCCTGTTACTCTGGGGCCTGGGCCTCCCCACACCACATGGATTCTGTAATCGTCCCTCCATCTTGAAATTGTAACGATATAAATTGATAGTATCATAGATAATGACATTGCTGGCTTAATTTAGCAATAATCTAAACATTTAAGGATTAAAAATAATAATAAGAAGAAGAAGAACGGAAAGTGTGAACGATATATAATAAACTCCAGCTACTGCACAGCAAGCGTTTAAATAGTAAAATGCTGCGAGTATACACTCTCAGTATATTGTACATAGTTTTATCAAACCTCATATTTCGAATTTTTACCAACCCCATGGGTTATGGAGGATGGGGGTGATGATGATCTAAAAGCTAAAGGATTCCAAAATGACGAAAGAAATTAAATAATAACAACAATAATAATAAGAAAAGAGATAATAATGATCTGTACAAGTTAAGGAAAGCCCTAAACATGAAAATTTACCTGGAGGAAACAGGGTTTAAGGCTCTAGCGAAGCCATTCATAGCCCCATAACCCTTTGAACTAAATCCCAAGCAACCAAGGAGACCCTGCCTGTAAGGCAAGAAGGTCTTTTTTCTCAACTCCTCAGTTTGAGCTCTGTTCGCTTTGTAGTGCAACTCATGCGGCGAAGGTGGCACGCGCCTCTTCCCAACACCATTGGTAGGCTTGCCGCTCATTTTCTTCGAATTTCCTTTGCCAGAAGAAGACCCATTTCTCTTATTATTGTTATTATTATTGTTATTATCACAAGACTTGTCCTTTGAGAGAGGGTCATGGAGATTTTGATTGTTAGCATTAGCTTTCTTGTCCTTAGTGGGAGAGAAGGAAATAGTGGACCAGAACTTGTTGTTACTCCTTCCTTCGCTTTTGCTTCTGAGAAAATCCTTCAAGAAAACCCACCTCTTGGAGCTCCTTCCAGCTGAAGAAGACCGAGAAGAAGAAGCTGAAACAGAAGGAGTTGTCTCCAAAACCAACCCATCATCTTTGTCCCTTTGGTTCTCAACTTCCGAGGAACAACCATTACTATCGTTGTTGATTTTGTTATCCTCATGATCCTCGTTCTCTCCCCACTCCAAAGGCGTGTTGTTCCTGAGAGGAGACATAGATCTGGTTCTTCTCCTCACAGACTTGTCCCTCAGCCTTAGATCTCTACCTCGTACAACAACCTCTGCTTCTGTTTCTTCGTCTTCTTCTTCTTCTTCTCCTCCTTCCAGATCCAGCAAGGGAGCAAGAACCTGCGGCCGTTCCAGGTGGGTGGAGAGCTTCATGGGCCGGATCTGACCGTTCAAGAACAACTCATCGGCCGAGATCATGGAACCGGAACCGGCCGAACCGGATGAACCGAACCGAGCCGAGAATTCGAACTCAGAACCGAGGGGGACAGAAGAGGTGGTGTTTTGGTATGAGGTAGGAGCGGTTATAGCAAAGTGCATTGGACTAGCGGGAGCACTGTAGAAAAAACCGGGGATGAGTCCACGGCCAGGACTTGAAGGAGCACTGACGTAAGGGGTGGAACAAGTGCTGTCAAAGTCTTCGAAGAGGGTTTCGCCATTGTTGGGTTCTTCTGTGTTTGTGTTTTGGGCATTTTTGGTGGGTGTTTGAAGGTCCATTATTTGCTGACAGAGTGAAGGAAGAAGATGAGTGTAGTGTGTGTGTGTGTCTGCAAAACTGAACCTGACTTGACGCGGTGCACACAAAATAAGTAAATAAATAAATGTTTTATTTGCCTGAATTATATTTTTGCCCTTCTCTCTATACTTTTATATCGTCATTTGCCATTCATTATTCTTTCCTACTTTTCTTTTCTCGCTTAACCTAATAATTAATTAATATCTAACTTACTTCCATTCATGGACAAGTAATTGAAAGATGAAACCATGCTGATGCTTGTAAAATCCGAATTAGAGGTTGAGTCGGTTGGATAGTAAAGGAGGTTGGGGAGGTATTTGGTTTAGCCCTCGTCCAAATATCCCATTCTTAGGTATTGGGATAGGTACGTGGAGATTCATTTACTTTAAAATTAATTAAAATATGACATAAATTAATCTCTAGAAAGAAAGTGTGGTATTTTAAGATAAAGGAAAATGCATCTTTTAAGAGAGAAAAAAAGTAATTTAATCAAAAAATTTAATAAATAATTGCCACAAGTTCAATGCTTGTGGTACTTATTTGTAAAAAAATAACCCATTTTAATACTTTATAAAAAAATATCTATTTTAAAGATTAATGTAAGTCTTCTTTGAATTTTTGAAAGATAATAATTTTAAAGAACTGAAATTTCAGAGAAAATTCAAATTGATTTTTTTTTTAAAAGGTAAGAATAAATTTCGTATTTTTTGTTGAGGTCTAAAAAATATTTATTTTTTGTAAAGATAGCAATATAGGATCACTTTACACTTTGAAATGATAAGATTTATTATTATTTACTCATATACAAAATCGGCAATAATTTTCTCGAGAAAATATCATTTTATATTGTGAGGTATCGAAATTTAAACCCTTATTTTAAAAAATAATAATGGAATTTAAAATTGAAAACTTCTCCTACTCCCAAACACAATACAATATAATGAAGATAAAGGTATGAATATGCAATTGAAAATATTTTCTAAAAAAGGTGCTGTTACTAGTCCTGTCGGTACCGGTGCATGAAAATGAAGACAAAACATTTTTTCTTCTTATCGCTAACAATTAGAGATTTACACTATCATTAACGCTAGACAAAGAGCAATAAATGTAGATGTGTGTACACTACTGTACACCTAAAATCTGTACATTAGTTTGGCCTATGACGCGTGTAATCAAGAAAGAGACATAATTTACTATTATCCTATATGATAACCTTTTCACCATTGATTAAACTATGGAAAATATTAACCTCATCTAATAGAAAATAATAAGTATTTTCTACACACTCAACAAAATGTGGAATTTATTTCAATTTTTTTTTTCTTTTTCTGTGCAACGGAATCCACATAAGTTGGTGAGTGTACATGAGATATTTTATCTCATGTTACATAAGAAAATATAATCCCTTAAACCATAGTGGAGTTTGATTAAAAAGAAAAAAAGTAAAAAACTTTAGTACATAGGTTAAGGACATTAAACTATTATTAAAGTTTATTACCATATCAGAAAAAGGATGAAGACACGTCAGCAAAAAAAACAGTTAATTAGTTTATGATTAGTCAGAAGTCAGTTACTACTGAGTTTATTAGAGTTGTAAATTTTCTTCTTCACATGTATCTTTTTTCTTTGGTTTTACAACAAGAAAGACAGTTCATGACAAAGACATGCAATAATGATGTAAGTGAAGTAAAGATCTTTGCAAGTTCATCTGAAGGTTATCGTGGCCGTAACAACATGTATAGAGGCAGAGGTCGTTCAAATACTGGCAGAGGTTATAATACAGTGAACAAGTATTGTACTCACTGTAAAAAAATCAATCATACCATTGATTCTTACTATTTCAAGCATGGTTTCCCTCAAGGATATCGATCAAAGAATCCACAACAAGAGCATTCTGCTAACAACGCCTTCTTGCATGGTGGTCTTAATGAAGAAGTCTATATGACTCTTCCTCCTGGTGTTACAAGTAACAAATCCAATTAGGTCTGCAAATTACTCAATTCTCTCTATGGCTTGAAACAAGCTAGCAGACAATGGCATCACAAACTCACAACTGCTCTAAAATTCTTGGAGTATATTCAATCTTCAGCTGACCATTCTCTATTTACCATTAAGACAACATCCTCTTTCACTATTATCCCCGTCTGTGTAGATGGCATCGTTCTAGCAGGGGACGATATGGAAGAAATACAACATGTTAAAACATTCCTTGATCGCAGCTTTAGAATCAAAGATCTTGGATCACGTCGCTTTTTTTTTGGACTTGAAATATCTCGTTCAAAGAAAGGTATTATTCTAGATCAACGCAAATATGCGTTAGAACTCTTGTCTGACAGTGGATTACTTGGTGCAAAACCTGCCTCAACTCCCATGGATGCTTCTTCAAAACTTTGTCGGTCTATAGGTGAACCTTTGGCTGATCCTTCCCCATATAGAAGACTTGTGGGACGACTTCTATACTTAACTACAAATAGACCAGACATCACATTTTTCATTCAACAATTGAGCCAGTTTGTCTCTGCTCCTACTGATATTCCTCACAAAGCAGCTCTGCGTGTGCTTCGTTATATCAAAAATTCTCCTAGCAATGGCTTATTATTTCCTTCCACTAACTCATTGAAGCTTTCTGGATATTCTGATTCAGATTGGGCGTGTTGCTTGGACACCAGACGTTCTATTACAGGTCATTGTGTATTTCTTGGCTCTTCTCTCATTTCATGGAAAACAAAGAAACAGACCACAGTTTCTCGCTCTTCTTGTGAGGCAAAATATAGAGCATTAGCGTGCTTATCTTGCGAGTTGCAATGGCTAGATTTTCTTCTCAAGGATCTTCATATTTCTCAGTCACATCCTGTCCCAGTATATTGTGACGATGTTTCCGCCATTTATCTTACTCATAACCCCACATTCCATCAACGCACAAAACACGTGGAATTGGATTGCCATGTTGTTCGAGAGAAAGTCACTTCTGGTCTCATTCATCTCTTGCATGTATCTTCTTCTAAACAAGTTGCAGATGTCTTCACTACGCCACTTCTTACTTCTGCTTTTACTGAGGCTATATCCAAGTTGGGACTTATAGATATTCTATGTCCAACTCATGGGGGGATATTACCATATTAGAAAAAGAATGAAGACACGTCAGCAAATAAAACAGTTAATTAGTTTATTATTAGTTAGAAGTCAGTTACTACTGAGTTTGTTAGAGTTGTAAATTTTCTTCTTTATATGTATCTTTTATCTAAGTCTTTATCTCAGGTATAAGAACAAACTTGTACTTGACTTTTGGATCAGTTTTCATAATGAAAGTTTTCTTCAAGATTCATAAGAAAGTTAATTAAAAATATAACATTTTTCAATCATAATTATTTGCTGTGTTGCAAAACGGTTGTTATTGCATGTATCTATTTTTTTTACTTTTTTATAGTAAAAATTAATATATATAAATTAAGGGTTTACAACTTTTGCTGTTGTCGCAGAAGTTGGGAATATGTAACTGAGAGAGAAAAAAAAGGAGGGATCCACAATGTTAAAAAATTAAAAAAAATCTTAAACATAACATTTTGTTTAGTCTGTTGCAAGGAAAAATACTTATGCAACAATAGCAGAAGTATTTTTTCCATAAATTAATATAAAAAGTCTTAAATAAATTCGATTATTGATTTGCTTACATTTAACGGCTCACATATCTAATAAATAAGAATTTTTAAATATAAATAGAATCAATAACCAATATTAAAAATAATCACAAAATCCATTGTGCACAGACTAAAGCTCATCCTATAAAACCTTATCTCACCCTTCCAAGCCAGTTTCGTCCCGAAAAGGCATATCCAAGACAATATAATAATCGCCCAGGAGATGGTTCATTTGATGGAACACAGGAAAGGGAACTGTGGTCTAATGGCGATTAAAATTAATCTAGCTAAAGAATACGATCGTTTGAGCTGGTCTTTCATTAAGAAAGTTCTTGAAGATGCAAATATCCCGACGAGCCTCATACAAATTATTATGAATTGTATTGAAAAACGTCCTCCTTCAGGGTCTTGTGGAATGGGTCTAAATCTGAGAGATTCATTCCAGGTCGCGGTATCAGGCAAGGGGACCCACTATCACCATATTTATTTGTTTTATGCATGGAAAAACTTTCACACCTTATTGCGGATGCAGTTGGTTCTGGAAGATGAAAACCTTTTAAAACAGGTAGAGGGAGGCCTATTATCTCCCATCTTTTGTTTATGATGTCATGTTCTTTGCGGAGGCCAGTCTGAACCAAATGGATGTAATTCAATCTTGCTTAAATGATTTTTGTGAAGCTTCTGGCCAACTTGTCAGCACTAGCAAAAGTGTCATCATGCTCTCGCAAAACACAAATAAAGACCTGGCCAAAGCAATTTGTGACAAATGCAGCTTCAAGAGGGTAAGGAAAATGGGCAAATACCTAAGGGTAACTATTAAACAAGGGAGAGTAACCAAAAGATCATACTTTGAGATTATGGAGCGTGTACACAATCACTTAAATGGGTGGAAGACCAGATACCTCTCCATGGCTGGGAGAGTTACACTAGCTCGTTCAGTCATCTCAGAAATTCGAAGCTTCCAAATGCAGCACTCTCTTCTTCCTGTTACTCTTTGTGATTAAATTGAAGCTCTTCAAAGGAGGTTTATATGGGGATGGATAGAAAATAAAAGGACAATGCACCACGTCACTTGGACTCAAGTCAGTCGACCTAAGAAGTTAGGTGGCCTTGGGATCTTAAACCTTCGAGCCCAAAATACAGCATATATAGTGAAGCTTCTCTGGAATATCATCCTAAATCGTGAGGCACTCTGGGTGTGTGTCTTATTGGCAAAATATGGGAGGGGATGCGACCTTAGAAGAAAGACATCTTGCAAGCCATATGATTCTAAACTCTGGCGAGACTCGGGGCACGCGTGGAAGGAAACACTCAAGATGGCTAAGTGGGAGATTGGAGATGGCTGGTCGATTAACTTGTGGACTGATGATAATTGGACAGGCAGTGGGGAAAGCTTACTTGAGGTGACAAATTCGTACCTGCCTCAAAATGACCTTCCCCTTAAACTAGCAGAATGCACAAAGGATGGAATATGGGACTTCGACTACCTGGGGCAATTTCTGGATCAAAACCACTTAGATCATATTAATAGCATCCTTCCACCGCATCCCTCTGAAGGCGAAAAGCGTCTATGTTGGAATGGGTTGGGGGGTTCTCATAAAAGATCTTCAGTAAAGAAGGCCTATACAAGCATCATGGGGTGGGACAAAGATATCATGCAGTGCTTCCCGTGGAAGAGAGTTTGGGCTTAGAAGGGTACCCAACGTGTGAAAACATTTATGTGGCAAGCATGTCTCAACAGGCTTCCTACCAAGGACCGTACTTGTAGATGAGGCTCAATCTCGCCAAGGTGCCATGTGTGTATAAATCAAGATGAGATTACTATTCACATCCTCAAGGATTGCAAACTAGCAATGAAAGTTTGGAATAGCTTTGTGCACCCGGAGAAGAAAGACACAATTTTCAATCTGAATCCCGAAGACTAGTTCATGGCTAATATTACTACTGACATGGGTAGGAACTGAATACCTGATTGGCACTACTTCTTTTTCATTTCATGTTGGTGCCTGTGGAACTGGAGGAACAGCGGCATCCATGACCATCATTTCTCTCCCTCACTCAACCCGCAAAACATCATATCGCATCATATAAGAGAAACTCTTCTCAGTTGTAATCGGGGAGCTTCACTGGTGGGGCATGACGGTATTAAAAGGCAGATTCCCCACTCATTTGGTGTTGAGCCTTCCTCTGGGATTTCAAGGTAGCATCCTCCCTTAACTTTTGGGTCAAGCTCAATATCGACGAAGCTGTTAACAGTAACTCCATTATGACTGGTTGTGGGGGCCTATTCAGGAATGACAAAGGGATGTGGCTTGGAGGGTTCACCTATTCTATAGGGCGGTGTGAACCCTTCTTCGCTGAATTCTGGGGGATCCTCACCGGGCTGGAACTAGCTTGGAACATGGGGTTTAGAAAGCTGATCATTGAAGGAGATGCTTTGGATAACATTAATGTTCTGCATGGCCCCTCAAACGAACCAAATGATAGTCATAGGGTGCATAGAATCAAAGGGTGGGTTAGAAGAGATTGGGAGGTCAAGTTTAACTATACCAATGGAGAGAATAATGCTTGAACAGATTGGCTTGCAAGGGCTACACTCAGAGGAGCTTTTGGTCTCCAAGTATTTATGCATCGTCCCAAGGAGCTGTTGCAACTATTTGAGGCTGATTGTAGTATTTTAGTTTCATATTAAGCGTAGTTAATTAATCAAATAAATGCGGAAGCTAATCATATTAATTTGATATATTTAACTATTATAATAAAAAAATTAAGCTTTTTCCATTCTACATAATTTTACAGTAACTATTTGTAGGTCAAGTTAGTTTCAATTCTATATTACTGGTTCTTCCATTTATCTTGTTTACCATTAATATAAATGATCATTTACTCATTTCATGAACTTTATCTTATGAGGAGACGTCCTTAAACTTAATGTATCCTTTTAGCCATTGATTACTTCATTATTCCCATTTATGCATGCCCCATTTAAGGCATTACAATTCTTTTTAACATGCATTTTACCAATTTCTATCATGGTTAACTCCTTATAAATTTTAACATGTGCTTTCTAGATAACCTACCTGAACATATCATTATTCCCCATAGATTCCATACAACACCTAATAGACCTTTATCTATATATATACACATGACCTAAGCCATTTCAAGACTTAAACTATTGATTTTATGAAACATAGTTCATACGTCACAACATCTAATGGTTAAAGTAATACAATTGCTTACTAACATTTATGAATAGTGACTATTAATTTATTTCTACGTTTTTGGTTAATTTTTTCGGTACACAGTTTTACCGCGAAATACACAGTATTTTCACTTTTTCCCAAAAAGTGATTTAATTTAAATAATTATAAATTCTCTATAATTATCCTCTTTGAATTATGGAATAATTTCCAAAAATGATAATTGATTATTATTTTATTAACATCGATCTAAGACCCATAACAGTTATTAACTTCTCTGACGATTTTGTGTCTGTTTTAACTTCTCTCTAATTACTTCTGTTAAATGGTGACCTGAACTAAATCCAAACTAAATAGCTCTTTATCTCCAACTTCAGGCTCTGATACCACTTGTAACGTTCGGTAACTTGCAAGGATCAATGATTGTCCTCGCAAACTAACACCAGACTTTTTAGCATTCTTTGTCCTCACTCACACACTTCATGAGAAAACCTCCCAAGAGGTCATCCATCTCAGAATTGCTCAAAGTCAAACATGCTTAACTATGGAATTATTTCGTTCCAGTCTACCAAAATATAGATGCATCTTATTAGTATAGGTAGTATCAATTAATTCTTATAAGTTATCCCCAATTGTACCATTTCATACCAACACAATCTCTGAAATCTTTCTCTTTCGGGTGTTGATTTGATTCATTCATGTATCCCTCAGCTGCAATATTTGGCATGAGCCGCTCATTATCTGTGCCTCTTTTGCACCGGCTATCACTCTCTGTCCTTATCAGCCCTTGGGATGTTACAAGAACCTAATAAAATAAAGAGAAATCTACTCTCGTTCAACAGGAAAATTAAACTCTCCTGCTATAGACAAATATTTTTGAAGTAGGTCCCCTCACTTAATAAAATAAAAAGAAAAAATATGTCATCACAATTTACATGTATGTGCAGGAGAAAGAAACATCCCCGACGGCACGAGAAAATATAATCCTATAAAATAAACATATATTCAGTGTCATAAGAGTACCCACTCCTTTAAAAAAACAGAATTCAAGTATTTATAACCATAAAGAAGAATGAGAAAAAAAAAGTTGGCTATATTAATTGTTTTTATAATGAAAATATGAGAGAATTATTTTATGCTCTTCTCACATCAAAAATTATACCACCACTTATTTTTTTTAATGAATAATAGGTCCCACCATATTATATATCTATAATAGGAGATATCTATCCCAAAAAAAATAAAATCTCTTTTATAATTTTAGCAAGGAGGTACGGAATCTTTAGTACTTTGATAAAGATATTTTCGATTGAACCTAAAATTTGTGACCAAATATTATAATGCTACCACGTGTCCCTTCATTTCAACAGCCATAATAAATAATTCCCGTAATATATATATATATATATATATATATATATATATATATATATATATTTTGTAAAACTCGTCCTTGTTTATATCATTTCATTTAACAATTAGCATGCATTTACTAAAAATAGTAACAGTGAGTCCCTTCTACTTCCAAAATGTTAATCTTCTTTTTCGTGTGAGCTAATAGATATGCACCAGACGTATATCAAATAACAAAAATGGAAGGGCTACGTTTGTATGATTTATGTAATAATTGCTCTTTAGTTGCAACTAATTCTCGAGTGTCTCATGTCTAATGTGATCCGATATAATAGTAATGTATATTTCGACTATTTATATTTGTATCCAATATATTGTTACACTAAAAATTCATGCATTATTACAAAAAAAAAAAAAAAAAAATTATGTGCATTTCACCAATAAAAATATTACATGTCAATCAAAATTTTCTCTCCTTTGCCAAATTTTCTCTCTTTCCTTTGACATATAATGGTCTCATTGATATAGTGCACTGAATTTAGTATAACAGATGCGCCTAAAATTTATTTTCAAGAAAGTAATATTATCTATAATTTGATTTTGATTCAAAATAAAAGTCAATAACGGCTTACAACTGTGCAGTTCTAAAATTTTAGTAAAATTTCAGGTGATGGAATTTTAATAAAAAGTCAAGTATTTTTCTTTTATAATCTTAACCCGGCGTTATAATAAAGTCGTATCTTTACATTATCTTAAAAAGAAAGTCATATTAAACCATTAAAATGAGTTAGTTAAGTGTTATTATTATATTAAAGAAATTTGTATTTTTTATATTTATATCTTATTATAGCTATTATTCATAAAAAAAATTCTCCACTGTAATAATTGAATTTTTATTTTCCGGATAATGTTCAGTGGTTTCTGTTATATAATCATACGATAATCACGGAATCATTTTCTTGAAACCATCATTTTGAAGAAGGATGTCATTCAATGCTTCCAGTAAATTAATGCTTGCAAGTTATAAATTGACGCTCACATTCGAATGGGGTCACATCAGATAGAATTGAGATAAGTACTTACCAAAGAGAAATTAAGCGTTGACTCTACTATTTTTAAGAAATATGGTAAACAATATTGAAAATGTTATTTGATAATTTATAAAAATATTTTACAAAGTCGTGATGACAAAATTGTCACATTGTGAGATAAATCCTTTATGCAATATAAGAAGAGAATTTTGCAATACACATATTCTCAGGTGAGCTAAAAAAAATAATTAAAATAATATGAGTGTAACACTCTTCTAACATTGCATAAGAAATATAAATCCCATGACCCAAACATTAGAAAGCGTTGAACAAGTAAGGCGCAGGTACACATGAAAAGTATCAAGGATTAACTCCATAGGATCCTTCAGATTGTATCATTCTGCAATTAAAAAATAAATTAAATTAATGATTTAGAAAGGAGATTCATAGCATACTAATCTGAAACGTCATAGAAAGCAGAGTCTCTCTTCAATTTTCTCCGAACCCAAGAAAAAGGAAAGAATATCAGTGGGTGGGGTGGTAATGTGGTTAAAGTATTGATAAAGTTTATGCTTAGGAAGGAAGGGTAACATCTAGCTAATCAAAATCTGACAACTGGTTTTGAAAAACTTATCAGCATGTGCATTTTTTAACCATCACCAGCGAAATATTATAAAACAGTTAAGAGGTGATAGTGGCTCGCAGTGAGCTTGAAACGCCACTATACTTACCACGTTATTCTATATATGATTTTTTATCATTTAATTAAAAATAGTTCATTTTATTTTGTGTATATTTAAACTTCAAATTTTGGCACATAAATAAGTGCGAAAAATTCAACACTAAAAATGACGTGTACTTGACAATTTTTTTTTTTGCTTAAAATAGGCCATGATGAAGAGTTTTTACCTAACCCAAATTTTTCTAAGATTTTTGTAAATGAATAAAATTTGGATAGAGTGTAACTTGGTGTGCTACATTTATTAATATTTCAAATGTAAATATATATTAATCAAGAAATTTTAAAAGTAATTTACCATTTTCTAATAAAATAAAGGGAAAAAATATCAAATATTTCTTTAGACAATTTTATTTAATATTCACCAAAACAACGTTATTTTGAGTTGAAAAAATAAAAAATTAGAATTATAAAGACTATTATAACTCTGAAATAAATTAAAATTACAAATACATAATAATTTTCATCCCAAAATAACTTTGTTTCGATGAATATTAGATAAAGTTATCTAAAGTAATTTTAGAAAAACAAACCCTAAAATAAAAGAGAAGTTTAGAATAAGTATTAAACCGACAAATATCACATCTGGCTTGCAAAAAGATATTATTTAATAAGAATAAACATATAAATTCAAGCTACCATATTCCGAATGAAACAATACCTATTTATTTCAAGGCGTGACACTAGTATTCTTTACTTCTCTTTTTAAACTATTATCTTGCCATTTTCATTCTTATGTTATATGTTAGTTAATATATTGGAATTATATAAGTGGTAGAAAATAATGTAATATTGCAATTTTCTAAATAGAATTATAAAGTATTTAATAATAGTGTATAAATTATCATAATATATATTCTTATCTCAAATTATATACAAAGTCAGTAGTTTTTTTTAAATATATACATACACGAGTTAATTATAAACTTAAATGTCAACTGACTTCTTTTATTTATACAATAGAATTTAAAATTAAAATTGAACTTGTTTGTTAAATTAAATAAATAAATTTGATTCAATATTTAACAAATCAAACTTTAACAATTCAGTTATCTCGAGTACGGAAATCTAAATCGAGAAATGTAGTTGTTCTTATCGGAATCAACAGTAATAAATAATTGAACTTCATTAGAGAGGGTGGAATGATACTTTGGCGAAGGTGGTATAATTTTTTTAAGGGTTTAAGTTTTCTTACGTTGTAGGATTGTAGGAGATAAAAAAAGTAGAGAGAAGTTAAATGTGGGTCCCATATTTTATATTAAAAAAGAAAAGAAAAATTAATTGGCACGGAAAACGAATTAGTGTAGGAAAATGATGTACTCTTATGTAGCATAAGAGTAATATTTCCCTTTTTTTAAAGTTAAAACATACATTTAAGTTAAAATTAAAAAAAACTTAAAAAAAAAGTATAAGCTGGTTGATAATTATATAAAGTTGTTCTTAAGATTAAGATTTTGAAAGGGAGAGATGAAATGAATGATTATTAGGGTAAATAATAAATTATAAATAAAATTTTAAAATAAGTGTATAAATAGAAAATTAACTTGAGAATTCCCAAAAAACTGACATACATCTGACAAAAAGCTTCCTTTGACAGTTTTTATTTTTATTTTTTTCAATATAAAAAAGACTCTTTTTATAATAAGAGTTTTTGTAAAATTATATTTGACTAAATTTTTACTTATTAAAAAAGATATCTTAAAAACAAAGGCTCCTAAAGAGGCAGTAAACATCCACATCGTCATTTTCGTCGGTACTTCTTTAGCGTTTGATATATGGGTGTCAGATTCCTTTTATCTTATCTACCTAAGTATATATATATTTTTAAAAGGTCAAATATGTATAATTGTATACGTGATGGAACTTTAATTTAAAAGTATTTTTCATTTAATTTTATTTTTTATTCTGGTTATAAGGGAACTATGGACACTCCAACAAGCAGTTTAAATATTATTGTTCTTGTTAGGGGTGTAAATGGGCTGGGTTGGACTTTGGCCATCCTGGTCCAAGCCTACGTCAAAAAAAATTTAGTCTATCTGGCCTACTGGCCTATTAAAGGCTTTATTTGTAGGCTAAGCCCGGCCCATTTTCAAAAATAAGAAAGCCTGACATGGCCTACAGGCCTTGTAGGCCTCCACTATATATACTAAGCAAAAAAAACAATTGTATAGAGTAAAGAAAGTTTCATTCATGCATGCACTAGTACTTCTCATAAGAAAAAAATGACAAACAAGAAAGAGTCAACATAATACCTCAGCTCTAGAATGTAGATCATAGAGGAATAGAGTCAAAGAAATGGAAAAAATAAGAAAAATACAATTACTGGATGCTGAAATAAAGTCTACAAGAGAATGTCATTCATCTAAAAACCTTTAAACCACCATCAAGACAAGGGAAAGAAGAGTATTATTTAAAGATCTTCATCAGTAACATCATAATCCAGCAAGGTACCCATTGCTCCATGGTATTAAACTGCAACAACATGTAAAATTTGGAGACATTAGACAAGTTTTCCTTTCATAAAATAAAATAGCACAAAAAGCAAGAGATATTGATATTTGGTACTTTGTGTCTTTGCCACATAAAATATATATTATTTTATTTTAATAAATTAAATAGGCCAGCCTACAAGGCTGTAGGCCGGGCTTGACAAAATTGGCCTGTGACCTATTTATTAAAAAAGCTTTTGTATAAACCTAAGCCTACTCTACTTTTCTGAAAGGCTAGGCCTGAGCTGGGCTCAATGTAGACCGGGCCGTAGGCTGGGCTGGGCCAGCCTGGCCCATTTACACCCCTAGTTCTTGTATTAGGTGTGATTTAGAGAGAGAGAGGTGTGATTTAGAGAGAGAGAGAGATGAATAAGTGAGTGGGGTGCAAAAATGATACCACATATCAGAAGGGGCTAAAAGAAAGACAATGAAATAAGGAAGAAACCGCATGATACGTTGCAATCAAACGTAAATCTGCGTAAATCGACTCTAATTATCTATTAATGACCATTATTATCGCATAAAAAGAGATGCTAGAGGATTGAGGCAGACTCGCAATGGAACAGGGAGATTATTTAACTTCTCTATACATAATCTTTCAATGCAATAACTATACTCACTATATGATCTTTGATCCTTTATGTCTATAAATTTGTAGTTAGCTTCTTTTTTTCCTTGTATCCCATACTTTCACAAAAAAAAAAAAAAAAAAAATTACCCAAATTTTTGAATTTGAAAAAAATATTACAATTAACTCCAAAATATTTATCAACCAAATAAATTCGTTAATTATACAGTTAATTTATGTTTTATGTTCATCGAAAGTATCAGCCAAGTCAGTTAGTAAAGTCTCCTAACTATATGTTCATCCTTACATTTTAGGAATTTGAAATAAAATTATTTATATAGTATAGCCAACTTGAAGGTTTATTTTAGTGCCTAACTTTTTTAGTTAAAATCTAGATAGATAACATTTCAAATTAAGTAGCAACATTTTTCTTCATAAGAACAACAAAACTTCGTAAAATTTTATCATAAAAATATGCGTAATAATTAATAAATACAATACAGAAAAGGGACCATTTTTTTTTTTTGGTAATGAGGAGCCAATTTACTAATATACTTTTCAGTTTTCAACTTAAATTATGCCGTCAATAAGTACAGAAACAATATTACTATCCATTGGAAAGGCATAGAGGGAATTGTAATGCTTTTGATTCTTTCCTTCGTAAGAAAAATAAAACATACATGTCTTCCATGTACATATATCAGATATATTGGGGAAAATGTAAACCACCAAGGGATTAAACAAGTAACAAATCAAAAACTAATTCGTTAATCAAGTTAGTTACTATGTCAAGTTCAAGTTCTAAACCCTCTTCAAAGGCTTCAATGTCAAAGTCAAGCCATCTACCCCATGGAATACTCATGTCCTTGTTGACAAGCTTGTCCACCATCACCTCTTCTTCCATGCTTCTAAAGCCCAGTATCTCCTTGTACAATTCTTCTGCTAACCAGTTCTTCCTCTGAACTGATGCTGCCCATTTAGGCCATGCTTTGCAGCTTCCAACAAAAACTTGCCTACATCTTAATTCTAGGCAATTACTTACACAGTCAAATATAGCCTTCCTCTCAAGCTTAGAATACTCTTCATAGTTTTCTGCCCCATTTCTCTGATTCTCCAACAGATCAAAGAGATTTGGCATTATGATCTTATCTGTCTGACACACCACGAATTCTTCTACCATCAACTCTGCATTGCTGAGTATATCCTTTATATATTCAAGTTCCATGTTCCTTGTTGATCTTGTAAAATTGCCCGAATTTGGCATTACACTTAATTGTTGGATAGCCATGTTACCTCTCACCTCCGTGTAAGAGTTTTGCTCAGACAATTTCATGTCAGTTTCAAGTGACAAAGATTCATTTATTGGAGAAAAATCAGATACTTCTTCATCTTGCATGGAAGAATAAACTGTGCTGCCTACAAACCGGGTAAATATGGACAGGCATTAATATTTTATGGTTATCTGCATTTGTGCTGAGGAACCACAAAAAAAATAATTCCAAGTTATTTTAATGACCTAACACATCTTTATAACACTTGCATGGCATATTGGATATTTGACATTTATATAAAATTTGTCATAAAAGACTCCAAAATCATGCATAATTGACAGCTATTAAAAAGAATTCTCCAACGCCTGCAAGCTTATATTACCACATGTGGCCCAATGACAATTCTAAAGTTAACTTTTCCATATAGCATGCCTCAAGGTTCTTAAAAATTGATGCAATATTGCAATTTCAAATTTATAAGAGAAAGCTACTCAAGTTGCAAGGTTTTTTGCCTTTAAATATGGATAAAATAATACTCATCAGAAGTGTAAAGAAAATAAAGATTAAAACATTACCGTATATACTATCTTCACTATCCAAGTAACTTTCACTGAAAAAATTATTTTCAAAAACTGTAACAGCTCTTTTGTGGAGACAACTTAGACCATTTCCGCTTTCACTATCGCTGCTACAGCTAGGCTCTTCCATTGGTTCTGATGACTGCACAAGTGAAGAGTGATTAAGTACTAAAATGAGTATATGGGTTCTTCTCAGTTCAAAGATTAAAATAATTGAAAATTTTAAATAACTTAACAGAAATGAAAGTTTTGTTTCTGTAATTGATGTGCAGACCATATTAAACAAATCCCCCGTCACAACCAAAACCCTAAAATATAATCCCTTAACTAATCGATGGCAGAAAGTTACCAAGGATAATATACTAATATTTAATACTTGAAAATTCAAATAAAATCCATAAGACCATAACAGATAAAGCTGACAGTATAAAAGAAATGAGAGAGACCTGCAGTTGATGATTCATGTTAAGCACAAAATTATCACTTGAAGAACAACAATTGTCATGCATGCTGTCCAATTTATTACTAAGCAGGTTGGGGTGAAAGCTTCTGTCTTGTTCCCTTTTGTCTTCTAAACTAGATCTTAAACCAACGGAAGACCCTTCTGTGGCCAAGGCACATTGAGGTGGGTTAATTTTAGATGTCAATTCTTGCAGCTTTTTCTCCAGAAGGGCACTTAAAGCATCACCATCTATCACATGTAACGTAGAAGGAGATAATGACAATTTTTTGGGAGAAAGCTTATCAATATGACCATAAGAATTGACATTAATTCTGTTCCTTGTTCCCATCACTTGCTCAGTAGAGGACTGTGACTCAGGTATGTTTCTCCTCAAGGGAGACGTAAATGTAAATGAAATCACATCCTTGTTTTCTTTCATGCTAAATGCATCCTGGTCAATATTTCCATCAGTTGTAATATTGCATTTTATGGACTTGCTTTCATAACTATTAACTGCATCATCAGAACCTTTTGCCTCATTCTGAACATCACTATGAATATACCTTTTCATTTGGGAAATACTCTTTTTTTTGGATACTGGAAACTCCTTTTGGGTATCACTTACCCTTGTGCTTGACCTTTTGGGCTCAATGTTGGCATTTACAGCACCCTTGTTTGTTTTCTTCCTTGAACCAGCTGAACTTTCTGAAGACCAAGTTCGTGTTGGCTTATTGGAGTTCACTTTTGAAGTGGATTTACATTTGGTGGTTACACTATTCAGCTTTTGATTATTCTGCCCAAGTTCATTGCTATTCTGGCCAGTACAAGCTCTCTGTTGCACGACCCTGGCCCGGTCTGTAATTTGTTTCTTCTGGCTCCTGGATAATTGGTTTGATTTTTTCTCATTCTGTTTCATACATTCCCTATTACCATTCAAAGTCGGCATATCTCTGTTCTGAACATTGGCTTTGGATGGTATTGCAAGCGAAGCAGATTTTCCTTTACTTGCTAAATGGCGAGAACTATTTTTTTCTGATGGAGTGGATTTATATAAGTTGTTCCTCTTCTCACTAAGCTTGCCATTCACAGGGTTAGTCGTGTGCAGACCGATGAGCTTGGATTCATATTGCGCAGCTTCCAATTTCTCTTTCAGATCAAGAATTCTTAATGGAACAAATAAAGATCCAACCGAAGACATTCTATTCCTCATATATGGCTGGTGACTTGCCTCAATTATCTTAGCAGCTGCCTCTATAGTATGAGCTGCACTCTTAGGTTGTATATAGCCAGGGTTCTTGATAGGAGACAAAAGTTTGTTGTGAGTAACTGGAATGGGTTTAGCAGACTTTGGAGGCAACATTTCAGCTTGAAATCTCTTTATTGACAGGTTTACCACTTTCTGAGCCTTTGATTCCCTGGAACCCCAAGAAGACTTCTCTGGCTTAAGTGGCATAGTTATGGAATCCACAGGGAAATAATCAGCCACTGAATGAAGAGCACCCTCATGACAATGAGAAGATCCAAGAGAGTTGGAGCCACATAATGAAGTGGAGGAGAGCTCAGACACTGTTGAAACTGGCAATGAATCCAAACCCATGAGTCTGGCTACTAACCCTGGGGCTTTAGTCCCACACCCTTCATCACTACTAGTTGATAAGGCACAGTTAAAATCACGACTTACAATATTACTAGCATTTGCTCCACTATCATCCATCTTTATCTGAAACAATTCAAAAAAAAAAAATGTAATATGGAAAGCAGGAAAATAAATAAAAAAGAAAGGAAAAAGGCTACATATAACTAGTAGACTAAGAAAGGTTGAACAAATTCACACCCTTTTGTCCTGTGACATTGGCATTTTGTCCATGTTTTCCTTTCCTTGCTTTGAAACTTCTACAATTAACGTAGCAGAAGTGCTTAGAATAGGAACATCACATTCACTAGAGAGAAAGACTTTTAAGCAATGAAGAAGATACAATACATGGACAAAGCAAGCAAGATAGCAGTGTAAAATATGCGAACAATAAAACAATGAAATATATATGAGAGACTGCAAAGAATTACCAGGTAAGTTGGGATTGTCACAAAACAGCTTCTTTTGAGATTTCCCATTCCAATCAAAGAAGCTGAGGAAGCTTCCCTTGGAACGTCTTTTCTCGATCTCCATTATTAATTATAAAGCAAAAACTTTACTCACAAATGAGAGATCTTTTCAACAGTTATATCTCTCTCAAGAAACCGAATCTGTCTGTGTTGGAGAGAGGCAAAAACACGCGTGAAGAAGAACCCCATTTTCAAGTCTCCTTCTTGCAACAAAAAATACACACCGCATATCCTAAAATTCAGCTCTTCATGAAAGGGTTGTCCTTGAAAATGGAAAGAAGTTAGGGTTCATGGGTCATTTTCATCAATCTCAACAAACACCCATTATTCAATGCTTACACTCTATTTTATCCATCAATCTCAGGTTACCCATATGAGCCTTCACTCTTCAACATATCAAAAACCAGAACTTTTCTTTCATCTCACCCTTAAATGAGTTTCTATTTCTCCACAAGATAATCCAAATGAGCAACGAAGAAGGAAAGATCTGTGTTTGCGTGTGTCAGAGAAGAAGAAAACTGTATTTGCTTTGCGTAGTAAAAATGAAAGGAAAGTCAGAGATTGAGTAAAAAGAAAAAGTACAAGAATATAATGTTATCTACATAAATATGTCGACTTATATTTTCCATTTAAAATGGCACAATAAATTTTTTTATTCATAATATTTTGTGGGCACATATTTTTTGAAAAAAAAAAAATTATGGCACGCAAAATGAATCTATATAACATTACATAATCACTTTTCCTACAATATTACTATTATAAAACCCTAAAAATTTATAACTTATTTCATTAAAATAAATAAAATTACTTTCTTATAATATTGTCCCGCCTAACTTTAAAATTCTGAGTCATAACCAATGACAATAATAATCAGACGGTTAGTATTAAAAACTAAACATAAATTAAATTAGGAAGAAAAAACGTTTATTTTTTCACCATCTTTTGTTGGGGTGCACTAAATAGATGACCTCTAATAGCAAGTATATGGAAGATTTTTTTAAATTTTCTTTTACCACAGAATACACTGAGTAATATAATTTACATGTTGGTTCCTCAGTAAAAGAATTCCTCTATCAGTTTTCAACTCAAATGTACCATTTATACAAATTTGGAAAAAACAGAAATTTCACTTTGATAAAGAATTATTAAAACAATTTATATTATACTGCAAAACAAGTACCAATTTGCTATCTGAAAATTTGTTGTGTTCTTTTAGCAAAATTGTTATCTGAAAAATTTCCAAATACTTGAGGGGAAACCAAGTAATAAAACCGTCCATCATGAATTACCTGTTCAAAACATAGGTTGTTCGCATTTTATCCTGGCCACTCATTTTAATGTTCATTAATGAACGGTTAGATTACTTGGTGGCCCCGTGCACCACATTTTAATATAACGACGCCGTAGTAATTGAATGCTAATATTTAAAGATGAGAAACAGTGTGCAAAATGTTATTGTTCACCAATTTTTTTATTCAAATGTCATGCAAATAATATTATTTTTCAATATGCCACGTAGACAAGTTTGCTACAATATCCAACAAACTCAATTTGCTGATGTAACATGTTTTTAGTGGACATCAAGCGAATTATGTGCCATGTGACACCACGTGTCTGACATGCACCTAGTTCGCTGAGGGTCCAAGCGAACTAGGCATCCCCCCACAATATACAACTAAGTTAGTAGTGAATTTGGTGTTCACCAAAAATATGTCACATTAACCAATCGAGTTCATTGGACATATTATTTACGTAATATTTAGATAAAAAGTGATATTTTAATACTGTTTCCAAAGAAGACGAGTGGTACGTTGAATGGAATAAATCACAAATCTGATGGGAGACACAAAACAAGAGACAAGGTTGTGAGCTGTCTCTTTACAGTTATTTATTTATAGTCATATATTTAATGAATTTGTCATCTCTGTCCTGTGACTCGCACCAAATTTCATCTTAACACATGTTCTCTCTCTCTCTCTTCACACACACACATAAAAAAGTACATTATTTTATATCATTCAATGATCATAAAATGTAATTTTCGTCAACTGAATTGTTAAATTATAATTACATGTTGTTTTAATTATTTTTTTAAATATTATAAAACTTTAATAACAATAAAATGAATAACTGATTTCTTTAACAATCATCGTAGTTCAAGAATTATTTTTTACTTCATGTATAAAAATTAAATCTGACGAAGTACTGTAAATATTTTTATAAAATTATGAAATTTTTCGCATTGTTTATTGTTGATGAATTTTTCACTTGAAATAATTTTTTACTTCTAAAAAATGTAGAAATATGATGTTGTACATTGAATAAGTATGATTTATTTTTATTTCATAAATTAAAATTGTTTTAAGTGTCGAATAATATAATAAATGAAATGAGTTGATTTACTTTCATTTTTACCATTTCTAACAAATAGGTCAAAATTTTATGAATATTTTCAGATGAATTTAACAAATAAAAAAAATAGGAAATCTTTTCAGTGCTCCAGGCCCCATGTGATCCTTCAATTCAAGATATGACATTTGGATAAAAAGTTATTTTTTATTTCTTTTCTTTCCTCATTAATTGTATGATTTTGATTGATCTGGATTACTGAGTAAATAGTGGTCCGAGAAGACTGAAACTCTTCTCAAAAGAGAAATATGTTTTTTGCATGAGATAAATGCACACACAAAAAATAGATGAAATTCACTTTTTTCTCTCTCTCTTTTTTTTATTGGATCTCAACTATTTATATATATATTGCATGAGACAACAAAATTGTCTCGTACAACATCTGAAACATATTTCCCATAAAAAAATTGCATTACCAAAGGATGAGAAATATTATATTTATAACTTATTTTCTCTTGCAACAACTTTAATAGTTGTTAGATCAAAATTAAATCAAGAACTCTTACTTAATATCATTTTATAACTGTGATTTGATTTTCATCCAACAATCATAAAAGTGTTTGTAAGATGTTATAAGAAAAAATAAATTAAAATATAATCTCACTCCAGTTAGTGGGGTTGGATATGTGTTCGATTCCCGCTGAATGCATTCTTGGGGAGGGGGCTGAACCTTTAGCCATCACTGTTCCCCCGCACTCCGAATTAGTCCCATAGCCGGCTCAAAGAGTCGAAGCTCGTGGGGATACCGAAAGGAGCCAACTCGTCTCAAAGAGATAATTAGGGTTGGGTAACTCCAAAAAAAAAAAAGATTATACAATTTATTTTTTTGGGAAGGAAGGGGTACAAAATATTAAAAAAACATTTGATTTCTTTTCCGTACAAAGTACAAACAAACAATTTTTTTTTTGGTAGTTAACAAACATTAAAGCCTTTATTTTATGTGTTTATTGTTTGTCATTTAAAAGGATGGTCCTTTTAGATGAATGTAGTGTGTTTTTTCAAATTTCAAATTATAAATTTTTCCATCCACTCTCTCTTCCCCAAATTTGTCTCTTTATCTCTCTTAAAAGGATATAAGTGTGTATCCTTTAAAAGGATACACACTTTTCCCTTATTTTATTAAACAGAAAACTGTAGTTTTAACAAAAGTCAAATCCTATAATTTATAGTGCTGTACTTGCAAAGCAAAGCAATATAAATATTTTTTGAGAGGAAAATAAGAATTATTAACTGAATTCTAATAAATTAAAGATGATTATTTTATCATTATTTTAGTACAACTGATAAAATCAAAAAACAAGAAGAAGAATATAATCATAAAATCATCATTTATAAACTATCTTACTTTTATGTTCTTAATCATATTTGTCTTTAATAATATGTACATCACGTCTATACAGTTATAGCAAGCTGTATCTTGAGGGTTATTTGAAATCAAATTAAGATTTGGGTTCATCTCAAATTCTAAACGTAATTTCTATATAAGAGAGTTTATGTGAGGGTGAAAATTGGCTGAAAACATAAGTGGTTAAGATGTCATGCTCCAAATTTGTATTTTGTTAAGAAGAAGGCTTTAAAAAATAAAATATAGGGACTGGTTAGTAGGGGTGAAAGTGGGCTGGGCTGGGACTAAGCTTTGCTCCGAAAAGTCCAAGTCTACGTCAAAAAAATTTCAATTTAGTCTGGCCCAAGCCTAGTATGAGTCTAACTGTTAGCCTCGCTTGACCCAATATAAAAAAACAAGTAGCCTGACTTGGCCCGTTAGCCTATTAATTTTTATCTTCCAAGCAGAACCATGAATCAACTTTACAAAGTACTCAAATTCTGTTGCTACATCAAAAATCATAATTTCAACGTCCAAACAGAATCATGAATCATGACAAAACGCATACAAAATGCATTTAAATCATTTTCAAAAGCAAAATGCTCAAACTAAATAACAAATATTTCATCAGATCAACAAATAAATGCATACTATGTAAATTAAAATAACTAGATGAATCCAACAAACACATCATGATGCTTGTAGTAAGTATAACCTCTCCCAAAAATCTTTTAATATAGAGTAAATACCCTTTTTCGTCCCTGAAAATATTTGCGAAGCACAATTTAGTCCCTCGGTTTAAAAAAGTCACATTTCAGTGTTTCATATTTGAAAAAAAGGGGCCACGTTCGTCCTTCCGTTAGTTGGCATCTAACGGCCCAACTAACGGTGCACACGTGGACCATTACTTTGTTGAGTCACCGTTAAGTATGCCAGCTTGGAAGTAAAACGACGTCGTTTTGAAGGTGCCTTATGTCTTGTTGGAGTTTTGAACAGCTGAAGGTCCTATTTGGTCCCTGACAAATTTATCAAGGCCCTATTTGGTCCTTAACACTAAAAAGTCACCATTGCAGCAAACCTTTCAAACCACCATTGCAGCAAACCAAGGCTTATGCTATTCGATCAGATTTCCCATTGGCCAAGGCTTATGCTCTGATTCAATAAAAAGTGATGATGATAAAATGAAACTAAAGTCGAATAGAGTATTTGGTGAAGGAGAACTGCATTTCATCGCAGGAAAATCACATTGACTCAAATTATTGTACTTTTTCGTTAATGATTTGAACATCACAATCCACCACTAGCTGTTTGTGTCCAGAGAGGACGGGGAGCTCATCATATCGTGTACTCAACTTGCTCAAGTTTTGCATTGGCTGTGTAATAATGACAATAATATAAGAACCCACAATGAAACTTTTTTCCTCTATGAAGCAATATATTGTTTCATGCATCAGGGTTTAATTACAAAGGTTTCACTCTTACGACCTTTTAGAGGTATCACTTCTAAAGGAGTTCCTTGCAATTGCAAACAATGCATTAAATGAAAAGGGAAGAATGAGTTCTTTTTTCTTTTCTTTTCTTTTTTCATGTGTTCTCCTTTTTCATTAGACAACACTTTTATTGTTACTCAAGACAGTTGCCATGATTTTGGAAAGTGGTATTTTGTAAAAAAGAATGGTAAAAGTTAATTTTTTTTTTTTTATAGATCGTTGCATCTGTTATCATCATTACAAAGCTTGAACATCCATGAAATTTGTGGGATTGTTTGCCTTGTGTTTTAGTTCTGTGCCAATATTATTGATGGTTGCTTGGATATATGAAGTATGAACTAGATATTAGATTGATACTTGAACAAGATTGTATATATTAAGGTACATAGACTGGACATAGACTGCTCTGGCATTCTGGTGATGGGAAGGACACAGACAAGTGCTGCAGTTTTGCATTCCATCTTCCGCGAGAAAACTTCCAGGGCGTCAGATGATGTGAGTGATAATTGTACTTTTTCATCAAATGCTTCATGCTGGCTGACCTGGATGATATAACCTCCAGAGCATTGGTCTATTATGGTCACAATCTCAAGTTGCTATATCTGTTTCATTTTTTTTCTGACCTTGTTCCATTTGATCCTTAAATAGATTGACACAAAAAAGAGAATCCTACAAAGAAGGTACTGGGCACTGGTCATTGGATGTCCTAGACGTTCAAAGGGGTTGGTTACTGCTTCATTGGGTAAGGTTGTATCCATATTGGCACTTCATATATACTGTAGAAAGCTCGTTATATATTGTAAAAGATTGTTGTAATCCTTTTTTTGGTTTCAGGTGGTTGTTGACAATGGGAAATCTGATCGAATAGCATAAGCCTTGGCCAATAGCATAAGCCTTGGTTTGCTGCAATGGTGGTTTGAAAGGTTTGCTGCAATGGTGATTTTTTAGTGTTAAGGACCAAATAGGGCCTCGATAAATTTGTCAGGGACTAAATAGGACCTTCAGCTGTTCAAAACTCCAACAAGACATAAGGCACCTTCAAAACGGCGTCGTTTTACTTCCACGCTGGCATACTTAACAGTGACTCAGCAAAGTAACGGTCCACATGTGCACCGTTAGTTGGGCCGTTAGATGCCAACTAACGGAAGGACGAACATGGCCCTTTTTAAAAAAAATGAAACACTGAAATGTGACTTTTTTAAACCGAGGGACTAAATTGTGCTTCGCAAATATTTCCATGGACGAAAAAGGGTATTTACTCTTTAATATATTCATATACACAATCTAACATGTTGAGATGTTGGTTCCTCCTATATAAGAATTAAAGTAAGATTTCTATTAAAATATAATCGAATATAATTAAGTTATAAATAATTGCAATTGATTAAATTTATATCTTTTATTTTTTCTTAAGGCATACTTACTCTATTTTATTTTATTTAAATAAATAGTGCAATATAGGCCGGCCTGTAGGCTTATAGGCCCGACCTTTTGAAAGTGAGCCTACGACCTTTTTATTAAACAAATTTTTTTATGACCTAAGCCTGGCCTATTATACAAAATATACTAGATTAGGTTTGGCCTGATATAGGTCGAGCTGTAGGCCTCTGTAGGCCGGGCCGATCCAGTTTCACCTCTATTGGTTAGGATTACATAGCATGTGCTTTTATGTCAATACATAATCTTGAAAAGGACCATTTTCCCTTAATGTATGATTTGTAAATCTTATAATAGATTCATATTTCATAATCTCTGTTAACTACAAGTCCGCAAAGGTTCTTGGTCGAGTGCTGTGAAAAGTGCACTATCAGTCTTTATACATGGGCTAATCTCTCTTCTTGAGAAGTCAAATTTGAATCTGTATAACAAGTCGCGCGCGCACAGTGTTACTTTAGTTCAATACTTCAATGTATAACTGATATACATCCATGTTTTGCCTTAAATTTAAATTTAATTTACAATAGTATAAAGTTGACTGATTTAAAGATTAGACCGGCCATTGAATTGATAAAGATATTGGTTCATAATTCACTAAACTAATGATAATTAAACATTATTTTTAATAATATTTAATATATGACATTATTTTTATAAAGAGCTCGGTGTTTGTCATTTTAAATGACATAAGTTATGTCATTTTAAAAGAGAGATAGACACAAAAAATGAAAATCATGGGAAAAAGAAAGTGGGTGATTTTTTTTTAATTTAAAATTTAAATAAATTTTTTTCTATGTCTATCTCTCTCTTAAAATGACATAACTTTATGTCATTTAAAATGACAAACACTTTTCCCTTTTATAAAAGTATAAAAAATAAAGTTAATCAAAATTTTAAATTAATCATAAAAAAATAAGATACTAAATGAATGTCATAAGAAGACCATTGTATAGCCATTATTTGACTCAAAAATATTTTTGGCTAAATTAAAAATACAAAAAAAAAAAACCAAAATTAGTTCAAACCAATAATTCTCTACCATCTATTTTCAATCAATATTGGGCTGATTCAATTAGCTATCGTGGGCGAAGCTAGAAAATTTTATACGGAGAAACAAAATTATAATATACTTTTTTGTAAATTACAACTATTCATATGATCCAAAAAATAAAAATAATCTTCATAATTGAAGGTTTTTATCAAATTCGAGTGGTGCAATCATTATTTATATAAAAAAATCCAAAATAATATTCAGAGAATTAGAAGTAAAGGTTCATATGAACTTAATAGGAACCATCACCGACGACAGCTGATCATTCAATATTTTTTGGGCTGGATAGACCAAACTTGATTCGTTCACCAATTTTTCAGTCAAACAACCCAGTCCGGTTATCATATTAAACTCTCTCTCTTTTTGGTATAAATGGAGGGCCTAGCCCAACAAGAACTACAAAGACAGCTGATGCATGTTAATATTCACATGCTCTATCAGCAAATTCAAACTAAAATTGTTCCACAAGTCCTCTATGCTTCCAGGGGAAGAGGTATACATTTTCAACTCATCACCCTTGAAATTAAAACCTAACTTAGCTAAGGAATCAGCTATGCTATTACAAGCTCTGCGTATAAACTCCACATGAAAATGCTTAAAAGACTTGACATGTTTCCTGATGTTCTCTATCAAAGATAGGAAATTGCAGGCTTCAGAATCAGCCTTTAACAAAGCTATTGCCTCTTTACAGTCACTTCCTAACCAAACATTGGAGATCTTAAGATTCTTTGCTATTTTAAGCCCTTGGAGGATACCAACAAGCTCAGCTTCCAAAGGAGAACAAGCTCCTATATTGAGGGAGAATCCACTCAACCAGCCACCATTAATTGAGTAGACAAACCCACCACACGCGCCTTTATGAGTAACCAAATTAACTGCTCCATCAACATAGATTTTCACCCCATTACCAGAATCCATCTGTCCAAACCAACTAGGGATTACAGAATCAGCAGGTTCCACAGAAGCAGGATCCTCTCTTCTTCTTATCTTCATTTCCTTTAGATAGCACAAAATTCTATAAACCGGATCTTGAGGTCTCAAAAATAGCTCCTCATGTATGGTAGCATTCCTCCAATGCCAAATGAACCAACATGTCACAAAGAAAATTTCAGTCCATGAATTCCATAGATAAGAAGAGAAATTCTTATACAGATTCAACCTGAACCATTCCAAACCTTCAAATTGTAGGAATTTTCTGGGAATATTGCCAGCAAACCACAGCTCCCAAATTCTTCTAGCAGCTATACAATCTCTGAGCAAATGAATTAAAGTCTCCTGACCCAGCCCACAAGTGGGGCATTGGAACTCACCTCCACTCCAAAGACGGGTGATGCTTCTTACTGGCAATTTATTAAGACAAGCAAACCATAAAAACACAGCTAGTCTATAAGGTCCCTTCCACTGCCACACAACAGACCATATTTTGTCCTTCTCATGTATAGGCTTCAGCAAAAGACAGTAGGCATTTCTCACCACTGACCTACTCGTAACAAAATTCTTCCACTTGAGCCTATATTCAGGGCAGCTAGAATTAGGAATGGTTAGCTTACTCAAATTGTTGCTGGTAGATAAGTCCAGGAACTTATGCAGATAGTTCCAATTCCAATCTTCAAGATTAGAGTCAAAAACATCACACACCTTGAGATTCAGGTCATCCATAGGAGGCTTAATCAAAGCCCTTTCCAACATGGAATCCTGCCACCCTTCCCACTGGTCTGTCCAGAATAAAATGGATTTACCATTCCCCACAGCCCACTCCAGATTCTGATCAATCTTGGATCTAGCCGAAACAATGTTCTTCCAAAGAACATAATCATTACTTTTTGCTATTAGATTACGGTTAGGATCAAGATTCCTACCATATTTTCCTAGCAAAACTTGAACCCATAAACTGTTCTTCTCCTCTATAATCTTCCAGGATAGCTTGTGCATAAATGCCTCATTTTGAATCCTTAAATTGATAATACCCATTCCTCCACACTCCTTTGGTTGACACATCATCTCCCAAGCCATATAATGGGCTTTTCTCTTAGACTCCTCATCCCCCCATTTAAAATTCCTTTGTATTTTTTCAATATCATTGCAGATATGAACTGGAATCATATTATTGTGCATATGGTAGCATGGAATGACCGAAATGACACTTTTTGCAAGGGTAATTCTCCCTGCTATAGACAGGCATTTGGATTTCCATCCCTGAAGCCTTACCTGAACTCTGGATATGACCTCAGAATAATGATCCCTCCTTATTCTCCCATGCCTCATCAAAGCTCCTAAGTACCTACCAAGATTCTTAACCACCTTGAAGCCACTCACATCAGCAATAGACTGCATAGTTTCCTGCTTAGTATTTTTAGAAAAATATATACAAGACTTTTCAATGCTCACACATTGGCCTGACATCTTGGAAAATTTGTCAAGGCAATTAATGATGCAATTGAGTTGATCTAAAGAGGCTTATGCAAATAAAATAATATCATCAGCAAACATTATATGTGAAATGTGTGGACCAGCCCTACCAGCTCTCATTGGGCACCAAGAATTACCTTCCACCTCATCCAAGATCAGATGTGTTAATTTTTTCATACAAAGAACAAAGATATATGGTGATAAGGGATCCCCTTGTCTAATTCCCCTTTGAGCACAGAAGGTGGGGGTTCTAGCACCATTCCACAGCACCTCCAGAGTTGGGCTAGTCACACACCCCATGATAGCTTCCACCAAAAAACCAGGAAGATTCAAATCCACCAACACTGATCTTATAAACTTCCAGCTCAGTTTATCATATGCCTTTTCTAGATCTATCTTGATAGAAAAGAATCCTTTTTTACCTTTCAATCTATGCATAGAGTGAATAAGCTCTTGGACAATAATTATATTATCCTGAATGTTTCTCTTAGGCACAAAACTAGCCTGATTAGGGGACACCAAATCTTCAAGCAAAGGCTTCACTCTATTTGTCAGAATTTTGCTAAACCCTTTATAAATAGAGTTGCAAAGGGCTATAGGCCGAAACTGTTTCATCAAACAAGGCCTTTCTACTTTGGGAATTACCACAAGGAGAGTGTGATTTATCTCACCAATCTGATTTGGAAACTTCAAGTAATGTTGCATGCTGTTACAAAGTTGACCTTTTAGCATCTCCCAATTCCTCTGGAAGAAAATAGCTGGAAACCATCAACTCCAGGTGCTTTTAGATGAGGCGTTTGGAAAAAAAGCCTTTTTTACTTCCTCTACAGTTAGCCTTGAATTCAGCATCTCAAGTTGATCCTCCCTTACATTCGGCCAAGAATTATTAGTTTGGATCCAATTAGCTCCTTCAGAATCATCCTTGAACAAGTTTAGGAAGAAGTCCCTTGCTAGATTAATTAGTTTCCCCTCTTCATTCACGCAATTGCCTTTTTCATCCTGAAGCTTCAAGATTTTGTTTCTTTTCCTGCGAATAACAGTACTAGAGTGATAAAATCTAGTAGTTCTGTCTCCATCTCTTATCCATACATCCCTAGACTTTTGGAACCAGATTTGTTCCTCCTTGTCAAGAATATCAGAAAGATCCTTCTTCAACTTAGCCTCAAACTTCTCTAGTTGATAGCTATTATAAGAATTGATACTCCTTTGAATCCCCTCCAATCTAGCAATGATTCTGTTTTTCCTTAAGTGAGTAAATCCAAAAACATTCTTGTTCCAATCCTTCAGTAAAAGAGCAAGAGAATTCAGATTATCCAACAATCCATCAGACTGGATCCAGTTAGCTTTCAGAAAAGAAAGGAATCTGGCATCATTCTGCCAAACAACCAGGTATCTAAAGGGTCTCTCCCTCCAGCAATTGTCCTCTCTCATCATCCTGACAAGAATTGGGCTATGATCCGAAAATAATCTAGGAAGAACAAGGACATCAGCTTCCTCAAAAGCAGCTCTCCAATCCTTATTACCCACTGCTCTATCAAGTCTTTTATAAACTCTCTCTAAATGAGAGAATTTTGGCCCCTTCCAAGTAAACCTATTACCTCCACCTCCCAAATCCATAACCCTACAAGCATTGAGCATATTAGCAAATTGAATACATCTATTACCACCCACAGGTCCCCCTCCCCTTTTTCAGAAGCCAAAGCTATCTCATTGAAGTCATCAGTCACCAGCCAAGGATCATCCATATTTCTGCCTATGAATTTAAGCTCCTCCCAAAGCACTTGCCGATTATTTAAAAGAGGACTAGCATAGACAACAGTCCAGTAGAATCCTTTCATCTCAGGGAGATCTACCCAAACATGAATAAACTGGTCATGCTTAGATATAAGGGTGATCTTGACATCCCTGTTATTCCACACCAGCCAAATGCCACCAGAAAAGCCATGTGCCTTAACAACAATATGATTAGAATAACCCAAACTACGAACAATTTTATTAGCTTTGGAACCACTAACTCTAGGTTCAAGTATAGCAGCCATCCCTACACTATGCTTTCTACAGAATCTAGTAAAAATACTCTTGAACTGTTTTTTTGCAGCCCCCCTACAGTTCCAAGTGATGATATTCATTACAAAGATTGGTTTATTTGCAAGTTTTCAAGCATTTGCTGCTTAGATCATGATTAACAGTATCAATTCCCTTAACTGCAGAAAACTCTTGACTACATACAAGATTACAATCAACAACCATATGATGATTAATAGGAGTACCTAAAGATCTATCAACCTCCATACCTGATTGATTCTCTCCTTCTTTACTCTCCTTTAGCATATCCTGATCAGGAGGATCGGGTTCTTTCACAAGATCTTCAAACTCCACCTTTTCTGCTGCTACAAACCCCTCGGAATGCCCAACACTATTCTCCTCCATTGAGGAATCTACAGCCATCATCAGGTCCCCCCAGAGCTTTCCTTTATACTGCTCCCCACTGATCAGGTTGTGCACAACTGAAGAATTATGCCCCACCAAATTACTGGTTGAGGAATTAATAGTAGGAGTTTGAGGAAGAACTCATTTGCCTTTGCTGATGGTTTTCTTGGGAACTTGTTTCCTATTAGAAGACACAAGAATTTTACCTCCTGTAGTTTTCCTAGGCTGACTTGTTGCAGCAGCCGAGAAATTCATCCCACTAGCACTTGACTTGTCCCTGTTCTTTGACCCTTCATTCTCCTTAGACAAGTTATCATGCCTACTAGTGTCTTTGGCTTGTTGACCTGTTGTGGTAATCACTGGTTTTACTTCTTGGGTAGTCTTAGCAGACTTACCATTCTCCTCTGATTCCTTCATGTTGGAAATGTCTTCCCCAAATTTTCTACCAATGGCAGCCTCCTTTTTTTGATAATTTTGTTGGTTTCTTTTTCTTCTATGGACCACCATCCAAGGTCCTATACCTTGATTGCATTGGTCCATCATAGATTGTTCAGGAACCCCCTCCTATTTGGTAGTGTGGCTCGGCTTAGCATAATCAGGGCAAGAATCAGCATTATGCCCATATTTCCCACACTTAAGACATATTAAAAATAATCCTTCGTATTCTTCTCTTTTCCTGCATCCATCAAGGATGTATTCTCCTCTCAGTGGCTTAGACAGATCCACTTCAATACACACCCTAGCAAACCTAGCCCTGTCCCCTATTGATGTAGTTTTATCCACTTTCAGTACTTTCCCTATTACAGCTCCCAATTGGTTAAGAAAAGGGAACTCACAGTACTCTTGAGGAACTCCAGGGAGGCGAACCCATGTAGCCACCTTGTGGATGTTTGCTTTGTCTGGATCAAAGCATGGTTCCCATTTTCTAGTGGCAAGATAGTGCCCGAGAATGATCCATGGACCACCAGCGATAGCCAGGTTGAGATCTTCCAAGGAGCTAAACCTCACCGAGAAAAACTCATTCCCTAAGTCTGCCACCGTAATGTTACCAGCTTTGGCCCAAAGGGATTCAAGCTTCTTCTTCGTGAAGCCCACTCCGATTTTCCTTCCCAGTAACTTGACTATAATGGCATTTCTCCACCGCTGCCTCATCCTCGCCTTTGCCTCCTTATTGCTCCTAATTTCCACTGAACCATCCTCCCTGTAGATCGTCTGAAACCCCCACTCTGAAATTTCACCCAAGCTTGGGTCCAAAGGCTCTAGATCTAAGTCTTCTTCCTCGGTCAGCCATGGATTTGAGTCCCCTGCTACCCCATGCTCCACTCCAGTAACATCAGCAAACGAGCGTTGCTTAGTTTTCAACGGAACTCCAGCTTAAAAATCCTTCACTACTTCTCTCAAACGAACCTCCGTCGGGATTTCTTACCCACTCTTAGTTCTCTTAGTACTCTTCATTGCCATTGATAACGCCTCATCACTAGATTCAGTAGCTTCCTCCATCACACCCCACGAAGAAACAGAAAACAGAAACCCTAGCACAAGAGAAATTTTCGCGCGCGTGAGAAGACGCGCCTAACCCATCTTTTGTAGCTGCATCTTTTACCATCATATTAGACTTTCTATGTAATGCTTCTGACTTCTGATAAACAAACTTTTTTAATACTTTGTTATATATATATATATATATATATATATATATATATATATATATATATATATATATTGATAAATCATATAAATCCTTGATAAATCACATAAATCCTTCATGACAAGCAATCATATTCAAACTGGGACTATTCACATCATAATAAGACTAGCTCTCAAAAAAGGGATTTTTGACATTTATAAGAACTTGATGAATAATAATGTGAATATTCCTATCATGAACATGTATCAGTTGAACCAGTCCCTTTTATATACTGCGTAATATATAGTTAGATGTTAAGGTTCATAAAAATTAAATTCATTTGCCTCAACCTACGATGCACCGACATTGACACGGGACACGACACAATACTCCGACACGTTAATTATAAAAATGTCATTTTTCGACACGTTTTGATATTAAATAATATTTTTAATATATATAATATAATCTATATTTAATACATATAACAACTCATAATAAGTTATATAACTAATCCAATATTCAAATTTCATAACATAAATATAAAAAATAATAATTTTTCGTACCTTGTTAATTTTTCATATCAAATTTTATAACAGAAAAAAATTAATTTATAATTTTTTTTTATATTTAATTAATAAAATAAAATTAAAACCTAAAAAAAAAGTGTCGGAGCTTACTTGTCGGAACAAATTGATTGTGTCTAAAAAAAAAAAGTGCCCAACACGTATTTTTTAAAACAAATCGCGTGTCGGTGCTTTGATGGCCTCAACGGACTCTTCATTTCAGATGTTGGTGCCCTTACAATTAGAAATAAATGCATGCATTTGTTCAAGAATGTGAAATGGACTTCAATATGTACTCGACGCTGACAAGTTCTCAATCAACGTCCGAATTGACCCCAGTAGATTGTATGGTGGATTCCTGTGGTCAGAAGTTATGGGGGATTGACATGAATAGTCCGCATTAATAGGAATCATGCATTGAGTTGATGAAAATTAGAAATTACAGTTATAAAAATATATAATTCCACTAGTCTCTTTACTAACATGATGCGCTCCTAAGTGCATCTCTTATTAACTAAGAAAATATTTCAATTTCTGACAAATTTTGAAGCTACGGCCAAATATTTTAGGTACACACATTGCATCACTAATTCGATGCAAGGACCAATTAAAGTGAGATATTTTTTGTAATGTATATGAAAAAGAGAAAAAAAAAAAAATTTAATCTAAGTGTTAATGTTTGAATAGAAGTCGCAGTTACACCAGATGTATTGAAAATATTCTTTCCATACGGAAAGGAAGAGCAACTGTTCTGGGTGGAGCTGTAATCAGTCCTTATACTCCTTGACCTGGATGGAACCAATGGTGACTCCAGGGACTGAAAATAACCACCCCAAGGCCTGTTTGGATGGGCTCGTAACAATTTTTTTTTATGTCTTATTTATTTTAAAAGTATTTTTTACAAAAGCTAAAGTTATTTAAATTTTTTAAAAAATATTTGATTTTTGAAAATTATATTTGACTTTTGACTTTTTTTTTTCTTTTTTAGTTTCCAAATAAGCAAGTTTATGACTTTTTTTATAAGTTCTGTTTTTTGTTTAAGCAAATATCCAAACAGACTGTTAGTGAAAAATGCTTTTTTCTGAAAAAAAAAAAAATGGAGAAGAAAAAAAAAATTCATCCAAACAAGTCAATATGGCCAAGAAAGAATCTCTAGCATACCATTTCCGGTTTACAGGATTAGAATTATTTGTTTGAATTTTGTTTTATTTTATTTTTCAATTTTTTTCCTTTGAAATATATACTGTGCTGGAACACTTCTAGTTCCTTAAGAGCTTGGAAAGGATTTTATTAATTTCGTCCCTTGTACCATCACTCCTAGGAACTAATACCAATGTCCGCACCTCAAGAATTGAGGATTTTCACAAAATATTTTGAGGGGTTTGAGGTAGAAAATATTGAAAATTACTTAATTGGCCATTCCGAATGTGCACTTCAACCACCGTGAACCAAACCTCCATAACCGCTACCATCACCGCTAGCCACCAACCACAGCGAGCTCCACCACGTCGTCGTGTCGTCTCTCTGACCACCATACCAAACCCATGAAGTCAAGCGTCGTCACCCATTCATATCCAAAATCAACACGCGCACGAGTAACCACAAGCACCACCATGTTGCGTTGCTTTGTCTCCTATATTGCACCATTCACGCTGCCATTGCAACCTGTTGCCGTTTTGCTTCACGATTCCACCTTCATTCTATGTGTTTAGGAATTAGGATTTTCTTTCTTTCTTTCTTTTTAGTTTTCATTTTAGCCCAGCTCAAAAGTAATAAGTGAGTCGGCCATTTGTTTATTTTTATTTTTTAGATTCTCACATTATAGTTTTTGTTTATTAATTTATAAACACAATTGATTTTCCCTAATTAAATTTGAAAGCTTTTAGAATTGAACAAAAGACAAAAAAAAATTATATTAATTTTTAAAGAAAGGATAAAATGATAAAAGTATCTCATTGACCCTCTATTCATTTACTTTACCATTTTTTTAACTCCCAAAGGACCCAAACAAGGGGAAAGAATACCTTTCATTTTCTTTCCTTTCCCTAATTCCTTTCCTTTCTTTCCAAACTCTTAAATCTGAAAAATAGTGACCTAGAAAGAGATTTTGACTTTTCAACGGTTAAAAAACCATATAGATAAAACAAAAGGAAAAACGCAAATTGTGATGCTCCACAGAGTTGGTTAGAGCATATCATACTTGAAATTGAACGTACAGCAATTTACAATGCAATCTTAAGACAGTTATCACAGGGGTTAGATCCATACTTGCAGGCTTTTCGATCAAAAGATTCTCCAAAGTGTTTGAGTAAACTTTGTCTCCGGCATTCAACCTAAACATTCAAACAGATAAAAATATAACGTCTTGTGGAAAAACATCTTTCTGCCATGGGAGCCAGTTTGTTACACCCTTAAAAATAGGGGTCAAAATTTATGGATGAATTTTATATGAAAATCCATATGGACAGCTCATACTTTAATTTTTTTACCCCCATTTTCAAGGGTATTAAACTGAATATAGGTGTTAGAGAATAGAGAAAAAACAATAGATGTTGGAATGCAAGGGAACTTGCTTACCTTTAGTTCACAGTACTGTTGCATCTTTTTGGCTTGAGCCATTGCTGTCTTAAAACTTTCCCTTTTATATCCTTGGCCGTTTCTTATCATGCATACAACTCTACTAAAATCCTTCTTCTGGTATAGAGCAATGCAAACTGCCGGAAGATTATCTCTTCCAGCCCTTCCTGATTCTTGGTAATAGCTTTCAATTGATTTTGACATTGTATTATGGATGACAAAGCGCTGAAAACAAATGACAAGGAAAGGATAACTTGAGTAACAAAGAACTGCATTATAAAAAAAAAAAAAGTAAATAAATAAATAAATATTAACAATGAACTGTAAAACTCAGATACAACTAAGAAATTTTTTTCCTGAAGAATGATTCTCTCTATAACTTGCAATTTATACAGCATTTACATACCTTACATATGGCTATATTTAAGTTTGTTTATTAGGCAAATTCGATCTATAATGCTTAAAGATTTTGGGTTTATAGTTTCAACTTGTGCTTAGGCAGGATGGTAAAGCTGATAGCTAGGAGTTTGAATAATTGCTTGCGCAAATAATCATTTTTTAATTAAAAATTTAGTTATGTCAATCATGAATACAAGGGTAGGAGAAGACTTCCTATTAAAGTCAAGTGTTTGAGATGAAGGTTGTAGATAAATGCTGTGCAAGAAAAATGCTTTAAATGAAGGTTGGTCCCACTGTCATTTCTAGTCATCAAACTGGTGATCTGCAAGTACGTAACAAATCAATAATAGAACTTTCAGTTTGTAAATCAACTATCGAGCTATTGAATTATTTTGAGAGAAGGGCATAATTTCTTTCTTAATTGTGGAATTCCTAAACAAAGTTAATCATAAAATTGTGAATGATAACAGCATTATCATAATTTAAAAACCATATCTCAACTTACAACATCAGGTTTGTCTATCCCCATTCCAAAAGCAATAGTTGCACATACAACATGGACCTCTCCCTCATGCCATTTCTTTTGAACAGCAACTCTCTGGCGAGCAGCCAAGCCAGCATGGTAATACACTGTCTTAATCTTACATTTCTCATTCAAAAATTTGGAGACCTCTACACATTCATTTTTTGAAAGGCAGTAAACAATTCCACACTGATTCTTGAAACAATCCATTAGTAGTTGTCCAAGCTGCTTCAGTGGTTCCTTTGTCTTAACAATTACTTCATACTTCAAATTCGGTCTGTCAAAGCTTCTTTCAAGAACAAGTGCATGGGGGATTCTCAAAGCATTTAAAATGTCCTGAAACAAATCCAATTTAAAGGCAACAAAAGGAGGGGAAATACTCAGTAGAATGGTCCATCATAGCAATTTAGTATTCTGATTACCTCACGAACTGAGTGGGTTGCAGTGGCAGTCAATGCCATGACAGGTACATCTGGAAAGTTTTGCTTGAGAGATCCTAATCCCCGATAATCAGGCCGGAAATCATGTCCCCATTGGCTGGAAAGCATAATTTTCAATTTAAAAGTAGTGAATAATGATATCTGTAATTAACAACAAAATCACATAGCTTTAACAACCCCCATCCCCAATTTTCATCAGACCAATTTATGGTTCTCATAATGGAAGTAAGAGAAAATTCTTAAATAAGAAAACATTTTATATTCAGGTTACAATTTAATATCTTAAAGCAGTCAAGAACGGCATCAACCAGTACAATCAAAGAATAGGCATGAATACAGCTTCTGGCCTATGTAATCACCTATGGATGATAGGTAATTATTCTAATAATTACATATCTGATTTAACCTACATATGATTACGCAAACATTCATTTCATGCTTGTTCGGGTAATAGCAATGAGATTACCCAATATCATGCTAGGAATAACTAGGATTTCAAGAAGCAGAGCCATTTGTTTGATGAGAAATAAAAAGGAATACTGAAAACTCAAGTGGCTGAAGTTGAAGCATCTACTTTCAAAGTAACATAAAGAAAAGCAAAGACCGGAGTAGGAGGTCAGTGAAAATGACATACCAATTACTTCAAAGAGGACATGGGTCAGAATCAGAACTCAGAAACTAATCCCTATTGTTACCACTTCTAACCCACTTTCACACTCATTTCTTTTCTTTTTTGATTTTATCCATTTAGTCTGAAAAGTTACGAACTTGGTAGGCTTCATTTGAAAACCTTCAATCAGATGACCCAAGATCATACCTTTGATTTCATGATTTCACCATATTTGAAGTGTTTTACCATAATCAACCTGTCCATTTTCACTCATTTGCCTTTTTAATGGTCACCATGAAAGCTAAATTCAAAATTGTATTTTATAAAGGGTAGAGTTCAAATACCTCCCTTGTGGTTTACTCTAAAATCACTTACCCCCTAATAATCTTTTTTTTACCACTTACTTCTCATGTGGTTCTTTTTCCATACAAGTCTGTTTAAATTCTGATTTATAAATAGGAATATGACAAAAATACCCTTAGGTCACATGGCATATAATCCAACTTCTTTTCTCCATTTTCAACGATTTCAAGCTTTAGCTTCACACAAATCTGCAAATGTGTTGTTTACTGTTCAAGAGTGAAGCAGAATCTCACACCTTGTTTACTATTTATGGGAGCAAAATGGATAGTTTATGCAATTTTAAATAGCATTTAGATCGACTTGGAAGGGGGAAAAACCACAAGGGAGGTAATTGATAATTGATTTTAGAGTAACCCACATGAGAGGTATTTCGACTTTACCATTTCATAAACTACGGCATTTCATTAGTAGTTAAACTTTTGGCGCATGTTCATATTGTGTGATTAGTCAATCACATATGAGACAAGCATGGGGTAGTTCTGCTTCAAGACGGTATGATCAATGGCAAAGTTATGTCTCCAAAATTTCATACAATTGCAGTCCTTGATAAAAGAGAATTATTGGATTGTACACAAAAAGCATAGGGCATACCTAACACAGTGTGCCTCATCAACAACAAAACCTGCTAGCTGCCCCTGTGATTTAAGAGGGTGTACCAATTAAATTTGTGCATAAAATCTTTATAATCTATACTCTGTGACAATGGTTTGAGAAAATACACTCAAATCAGGAAAACTATACCTTTTGATGCATGCATTTTAGTATCTCAAGAAATGAATGGTTGCCAGCAATTCTCTCGGGGGTCACATACAAGAGCTTGCAAGACGGTTTATCTTTCCTGGATACAAGAAAACTGATGTAAGAAAATTCTAAATACTAATGCAATCAATAATTTGAAGGTTTTTTTTTTTTAATGATACTAATCCACTATTTTCATGTCCAAATTATAGGACATGAAATGACAGATAGTAATAGACAAGGAAATGAATCTCACCTTAGCTCTTGGAGGACAGCTGTGGCTTGGGAAGTAGTTTGTTGAGAATTTAAAAAAGTTGCGGGTATTCCAAACTTGAGATTTAGTGTTATTATCTGATCCTGAATGAGTGAAAGTAAGGGAGATACAACTACTGTGACACCTGGTTGAAGAGTTGCTGGAAGCTGTTAAGCACAAAATAAAACAAAAATGTTAAAAAGCATATACATTATAAGATGACAGATGATATTATTTCACCTATCATTGTAGTCTGGATACAAAGAACAGCTTCGAACAACCATTCAAATAACGAACAAAAAAAAAGAGAGACAGTCACGATACACAATCATTTGACACATTCTAGATCTTTAGTATTTTAAAGTAAATTGTTACTTCAAAAGAGCATAACCATCACCCGTACTAAGTTGTTAGAAGAATGTGGCCCAAAAAAGAAACATACAAAGAACAAAAAAAGGGGTTATGAGAAAGAAACGACCTGATAGCAAAGAGATTTACCACCCCCAGTAGGCATAAGAATAAAAGAATCATGCTTTGCCAAAGCTGCTTTACATGCTTGATGCTGCAATGGTCGAAATGTCCTATTACCAAAGATAACAACATTTGCCAATTCAATATCATCTAGAGCCTGCAATTCTTCATAAGAGAGAGTTCCGTTCTTATCGTTCGAAGTAAAGGACGATTGTATTTTGCTGGGAACTGAGCCTTGAGTGATGCCACTTCTGCAATCCTATAAAATACATTAACTATTTTAGTATAACCTCCCATCAGCATCTTTGTCGTGTAATACCACAAAATCTAGCTAATACAATATAAATAAGAAGAGTCATGGGAACTGTTTATCTATTATTCTAGCCATACAAAAGATAACCAAATATAGAACCATGAAATAATTTTAGTTGATCATCCGTGAAGGAAGGGCAGGTGAAAATCCCATTTAAATGTTTTAAGAAACAGCTCAAGGCCCCAGTTATCAGAGTAACTTTCCTTGCAATTTTTATCAGTGCCATATTGAGTTTTGGTTACACATATTTCCAATTTGTTTATTTTATTGAATTTCAATATATTCCAGTTTGTTTAATCTTTGTGCATGGTTTTGAAGAAGCCTGACATTTAAGCATTAGAATATGGGAAATCCAATTGTCATGTAACATGACAACGAAAACATATCCTGTTGATACATCGAAAATCCCCCTTTCCTCTTATTTTTCTTTCTTTTTTTTTTTAAAAAAAATTGGCCCCATCATAATTATATCTCTATATATAAACTGTTCATCGATCCTGTAACAGGATGAATGCAAATCCCTTAGAATATATATGCAGATCCATAATAGTTTTCCATCCATGTAAGTGTATGTTTCTCACTTACGAATGCACAGATATAGCTCTAATCTCGTTCACAAAGATCTGAAATATTCAGCATTATATATACACATCACTGTGATATACTTTTAGAAAGCTAACTATCTTTCCTCTTCCCATTTATGTATTTCCTCCACAAGACCACAACAGTCTTCCTTTCGTATCTACTTGAATAGTTTAATCCACTGTTACGTAGTTTTACATCTAAATATCGCGTATTCAGAATTCTATTGAACAATATGTCAACGATTAAAATATATATTATTTTTACTTTATTTTCTGAAAGCCGATGCAACTCCAAAATAAATATTAAGTTATTAACATAGGCTTAGGCTTCTAATTGAATACAGTAACTGCAATGCGAGGCAAATAAAATTTAATACTTGAGCAAATAAAAAAGTTAATGATAGTCAAAACAAATTGCTTTGTTACCGTATATTTTGGGGAATGTTGTCCAAGAAATACAGATTTTTCCCTTGAAATACTAAAGTCCACATACTCATCATCACTGGAATCCAACTCCACTACTTTCCTGTGGTGCTTCTGAGATTCGGGCGAATCGTCAATAATATTAATGAAGCATCTAGAAGAATCATCATCTGCATTACCGCACGTGCCAACAGTTTTGTCAAGCATGTGAGACAAAGTTCCACAAGCTTGTGATTCCATTTCCTGCAAATCATCCCATTCCTCAGTGGCTTGCATGGACTCCGCCAAAACCGCGAGAAAATCATCGCCGCAGTGCTCGACGGTGATAAAATCACGACCATCATCACCTAAACAAAGTTAACCTAGAATAATTAATTAATTAATTAATTAATACTTTAATAGCATTGCTTCTGAATTGATAAATAAATGGTAGTAGGTACCGTAGAGAGCGAGAAGACGATCGAAGCAATTGCTGGCGGAGTGTTGGTCGAAGCCGAAATCAAGGGCTAAGCTGATTAAGCGAGCTTTCTCTAACTCCAGATCATGCTTCTTCCTCCTACTGTTACCCATTTCGATTCCCGCGCTCCCTATCTTCTCTTTTCAATTCATAAAGCAGCACAATGGCCTGCCTTTTTTATTTGTAAGAATTAGATAAAGTTTACGGGGAATATTGCGACAACCAAGTTGTGTTACTATCAAGTGACTACCAATCAATCTTATTGTTAGATCGATTATGTTGATCCAACGGTTATATTTATTTTCATCTTTGTATGATCATGATTCCCTATATTTAATGTGAAAGCATTAAATATGGAAAATCATCACAATAAATATGAGAAATCATAACCATACAAAGGTGAAAATAAATATAAAGTATTAAATTTGGGGAATTATGACCATACAAAGATTGAAATAAATATAACCGTTGGATCGACATAATCGAGCTAACAGTGAGATTGATTAGTAGTCACTTGGTAGTAACACAACTTGGTTGTCACAATATCCTTCCCCAAAGTTTATAACATATTTTTGTGGGAAAATTGTGCATCTAGTCACGTCAAAGGACGTAAAATTGTGTTATCTTAGGTGAAAAAAAGAAATATAAATAAAAGAAGAAAGAGTGGACAAAAAATATAAAAGTGTGGGTTTCACTCTCTTGTGAAAATGAAATAATATAAGTTGTATCATTTAAAATGAGAAACATTATAATCAACAAAAATAGGGATAAGAGTGTGTCATTTTAAATGATGTAAATTTATGTCATTTTAAATGAGAGAAAGAAATAGATCATGGAGGAGAGAGGATAGACAAAAAAAATAAAGGTGTGGGTCCCATCTCTTTATGAAAGTAAAATGATACAAGTTGTGTCGTTTAAAATGATAAACATTTTTCCTTTTTTTATATATGAAATACTCTTATACTTATCTAAGCAAGTTACTGGAGTCAAATTAATTACTATTTAAAATAGATTAATGTTTATTTAGAAAGAATATTTAGATAAACTTAATAATTCTGATAATTGATCTTGACATTCAATAAAGTTGTAGAGCGTAAAATATTTTCAAGTATTGATTTTGTATGTCCAACCATTATATTTTGTTGAGTGGTTTGGAATAATTCATTAAATTCAATTCATTTTAACACATCTAAATAGGGCCGGCAAAATGGGCTTGGCACAGCGGACTGAGTTTTACAGCTCATTCTCAAAAGCAGAGCTCGGTGGGTTGGATCGTATTTTGGCGGATTGATAGCCAACCAGAGTGGGTCAATGTAAAATAAGTTCGGGCTGGCGAGCCAACCTGCCCCGCCCGCCTAACGGGGCGGAGCGGGATGAGTTTTCCAGACAACTTTTCAAAGTGGGGCACGCTGGACTGACTCGTTTTTTGGCGAGTTGATGGCGGGGCAGGACGGAGCAAGTCGCCCACTTTGCCATCTCTACATATGGTCTAAGGGGATGTATTGGATTGAGATTTCAAAGGATTTTAATGGAGTATTTTTTGACAAAAAAAATCCATTGGTATTCAATTAGAATTTTAAATGATTGAAAAAAAATCACGTGGTATTCGTTAGGGTTTTAAAAGATTATTTTAGAGTCCGTCCAAATCCGTTGGTATTCAATCAAGATTTTAAACAATGAAAAAATAATATTGTGGTATTCAAAAATCTAACGATTTTAATGAATTTTCTATTAGTCTGGATTTCGTGAGACTTTTTGGTGAGAGATGTAAATAAGATGCATTCCTCACAATATCGCCCTAACCCCCTAGAATTTCTTGATATTTTTCTATTGCAGTGTTTTCTTCTTCATTTGGCAGGTTGACCCGCTCAAAATCAAGGGAGCTTCATCAAAACTCAAAAATAACAGATTTTTGAACGATTTTCATCACAAAACAACTCAAAAACAACAAACCAACGGAATTTTAATATAATCTATCTCAAAAACAGCATATTTTTTTGCCATTTTTGAAAGATTTTGGAAGTTTAAAAAAAGACTTGTCAAGCTATGGAAGGTGTAATTTTTGTATTAAAAATAACATAAAACAGTGGAAAAATAACCGGGGAACTAAAACCTTCAAACCAATTTTCATTTTACATCAATGAAACAATATCAATTTAAAGAAAGATTGAAACTTTCATAATATGAATCATATATTTCGTAACAATACTTTAATGAACGAAATTTTTTCACTATAGGAAACGATTTCAAACAATTTTTATGCCAATAGATAACTAAAAACTTGTTTTTCAAAAGCCCTAAAGCAATTTAAGATTTCAATGTATTGATTGAAAAAAATTTGAAATTTTTTCTAAACTTTCATGTAATAAAATCTAGAAATTCAGATTCGAAATTTTCTTAGAATATTCAATGAAAACATGCATATGATATATGATTATAAAACTCTCATCACGTAGAATAAAAATACCAAGATTTTCAATATCAATTGCAAAAAATTCCAATCGAAATTTTATCATGAACTTTAGGCTCTATATGCAAATTTAGAATTATTTTAATACTTAAAAAAATTGTGTCTTATAATCATATATGCATAGTTCTGATATCAAATGAAGAAGATAATTTTTAATCCATTGGTCAAACCCAATAGCAAGAACGAGAAAATACTAATGCGTTGAGGACTATTATAGCTTTAGATATGTGGAGAGATGTTGCTTAGTAATTTTGAATGTTTGTTAAAAATTATATTTGGTTTTACTTTTTTTTTTTAATTTCATTGTTTTCCTTTGTTATTTTTTTATTGACTCTTGTACTTTTGAATGTTTGTTAAAAATCATATGGTTTTTAAAATCTTATAAATTCATATTGTACTTTCAAATCTAATAAATTCTATTAAAATTCTTTAAAATCTAATCTTATGAAATCTTAATTGTAAAAAAAAAAAAACTTTTAAAAAAGCCTTTAAAGTCCCTCAAAATCTATAAGATTTTTTATCTCAAAAAAAGTTTTTAAAAATCTTAATCCAATACACCCTAAGTCTTTCATCCTCTGATTTGATTATTATTTTTTAATGGATGATTATCACAATTAAACCCAAGAAAAGAAAAATACAAAGTGCAACTTAGGCACATTAGTAACATCACACAATTTATAAACCGAATATTAAAATGTTTGTGTTGGGAGCAAACAAAACACTTGATATTTTTAAAAAACAAATGATGGTAATATAGGTTGAATATTATAGCTTTTTTTAACTAATTTTTCAGTTAAAATGTGTTGTTGGACTAACTAGGTTGTCGTTTTAGGCTCTCTTTTTTTTGTAAATAAAGAGGGGCCAAGCCCCAAAAACAAAAGAAAATTACAACTCAGTAACTATCAAGCTATACATATTTCTAGCATCAGTATCTAAAAGATCCACCAACTGAGGAGGGGGTTCATTAAAGATCTTTAAATGGAGATTTTCATTCTGCCCAGCTTTGGCTAACCAATGTGCACACTTGTTGTTATCTCTTTTCATATGAACTAGTTGAATGGTCCAATATGCTTTTAACCATAATCTCAACCTTCTAGTGACTCGGGATTCTCTAGGGTCTTCATGTTGCTCCTTCAAAATTTGAATGGCTTGAGTAGAATCACATTCTAACTCTATCTTTTTTAAGTCTGTGCCCCAAACCAATTCCAAACCTTTCAATAATCCTCAGAACTCTGCATCAAGAGGATTGCAATAACCTAAATCACAATAAAATTTCCCCAAGAAGGATCCATTGTGATCTCTTAGTATACCACCACAGCTAGCTTTTTTTCATTCTGCTAGAAGATGCTACATCACAATTTAGCTTGACTCATCCCTGCTGAGGAGCTACCCTTGGTAATTAATTGCCCATGATGACTTCTGGACGTTAACATTTGCTGAATAAAAATCCAAATCGTCTCTTTAGTTTGCTCTTCATGCCGGAACTAATCTTCTTGAATCTCCAAGTTTCTCCATTTCCACAGGTACCAACATGTAGTAAAAAAGATATCCCTCCAACCTTTCACTTCATTTGATGTCCACGGGTTCTCTATAGTGGATGTCATCCAATCCTGCAAATTCAAAATCATAAAGGAATTTGGAATCGTACCTTTAAACCAGAGTTGCCAAATTTTCCTCACATGTCTACAATCACGTAAAACGTGAATTATTGTTTCTTCATGATTTGGACAGCTAGGACAAGTGTTAGAGCCTCCACTCCACTTACTAGTTCTGCTACGCACCGGAAGTTTAGAAAGAAAAGCCATCCACATGTTCACTTTCACTTGTTCTGGACCTTTCCACGTCCATAATCTTTTCCATAAATTAGCGTGAAAAGCTTCTGGAAAATTCATCAGATTATTGTATGCAACCTTAACCAAAGATGTTGAGTTATGGTTATTGATCCAAACTAGCTTATCCTCGTCAATCCTTGGTATAAGCCTTAAGTGATTTGTTACTACATCAACCATATCTGACTCCAAGAATCGGTGAACAGCTTCAAGATTGAAATCACCATCCACCATGTGATCCGCAACTGTTTTCTGACTTTCTTCACGCGGAACATGGTTATTCTAAAGCTCCACCAAATTCTTCTCCCATCCCAACCAGTTATCAGTCCAAAGCCTCAATCTGATCCATCTGTTATTTCCCATCTAAGTCCAGCTAGGAATTTACTCGAACATTTAGCAACATTTACTCCAACGTTTAGGCTTAATAATATGTGGATAAAACTCTATCATATTTTGGGTTTTCCGGCCACGTAATAATGATTATTTTTTAAACCAATAGTTAATTAGTTTGTGCCAAGTCAGGTGTAAATGGTGGGACAAAGATCAAAATGTTACAGTATTCACAAAAAATTACCTGAATATCACGGACCAAAATTTTTTTTCTTCAAAATATCACGTCATCTAACTCGCTACAACACCTGCGAGTTAGTGTGAACACGTGGCAACAGATTTATGCTCACGTAAGCCACTGAACAGTGCAGCAAGATTACATGGTAGACAAGTGTCAAACTCGCTATGCTACATAGCATGTTACGTGCCAGTTTAGCATGTTATGTGTCTGACACGTGTCAATCTTGCTATGCTGCATAGCATGTTATGTGTCAGCTTTTCTTAGCCATTCATGTTGTGCTGCATAGCATATTATGTGTAAGTCCAGCAGTCCAGCCTTTTTAGTCTAATAAATTCACCCTCCTAAAAATAATTAATTAACAGTTCTAAAATAATTTAAATTAATAAAAGTAAATTAACAAACATAAATTTAATTTAATTCATTAACACTCCTAAATTAAATTAAATTACTTAACAGTTCAAAATAATTTTAAGTTAACATAAACTAAATTAAATGAAATTAATTAATACTCCTAAAAATAATTAATTAATATTTCTAAAATAATTTAAATTAATATAAACTAAATTAATTAACAAACATAAATTTAATTTAATTCATTAACACTCCTAAATTAAATTAAATTACTTAATAGTTCAAAAAAATTAACTTAACATAAAATAAAATAAATTAACACTCTAAAAATAATTAATTAACAGTTCTAAAATAATTTAAATTAATATAGACAAAATTAAACTAAATTAATTAATAAACATAAATTTAATTCATTAACACTCCTGAATTAAATTAAACTACTTAACAGTTAAAAATAATTTAACTTAACATAAACTAAATTAAATTAAATTAATTAACACTCCTACATTAAATTAAATTAATTAACAGTCCTAAATTAAATTATTTGAACATATGTTATTTAAAATTAAAATTATCCTATAATTTATTAGACCACAATGATGCAAGAAATGGGAAGGGAAGTGGTGAATTTATTAGACTAAAAACACTGGACTGCTGAGCTACTTACACATAATATGTTATGCGGTACAACATGTATGGCCATGTGTCAGAAAGACTGACACGTAACATGTTATGCAGCATAGCGAGTTTGACACGATATTTGTCATGTAATCTTCTTGCAATGTGCAACGGCTTACGTGGCTATAAACCTACTGCTACGTGTCCACACCTAATTTGTCAGGTGTTGTAGCGAGTTAGATGATGTGACATTTTGAAAAAAAAAAATTCTGATCCATGACATTCAGGTAATTTTTTGTGAATAGTGTGATATTTTGGTTATTGTCCCGTAATTGGTTGGGCTAGGTATTTGAATACGGTAAATTGTATTTGGGTCTCGCAAGGTATTTGACAATTGTAACCAAGACTCACTTAAGTAAAAAATTGTTGAAACTTGAAAGTTTAAGTGTGAATAATAAAGTTATGGGAAAGAATGAGTTAAATAAGAAAATATAAGAGAAAAGAACTAATTTGACATACACAAAAAGAAAAAGAAAAAAATATAGAAGAACTTAAGAACAGGGAAGCTCGAGCTTTAAACAAAATCTTCTTGAAATCTATTCAAAATCATTCAATTAAAAGTTGAAAATTGAAAATGTGGGATGTTAATCAAATTTAAGACAAAGTAGTCTGGTCAGACGTGATATTTGTTGTTGGGGGTGCAAATTACATGGGATTAAATTAAGTAACACGACCACATAGGGGATTTTAGGTTGGGCCGGGTGCTTAATTGTAAGGGTGTGCAAAAAAACTGGTTCACTTGCCCTGCCCTTGATCCGACCCATAAATTCCCATATTTTTTGCACTGGTTTAAATACTGACCCACTTTTATTTGGGTCAGTTTTAGACCTGACTCGTTTTAATATTGGCCCACTGACCCAAAACTTGACCCATACCCATTATGTGAAAAAAAAATCACAATTACATTAAAAGAAAAGTTTTAACGTAAAACAATTACGTCAAAATTTTTTATCGAAAATATTTTCAAAAAAAAATTCGCAAATATTTTTGATGAAAAATATTTTCATCAAAATTTGTGACTAAAAACATATCGATAAAAAAATTTGACGGAATATTTTTTTTGTCAAATTTTTTTACGGAATCTAAATTTCGTCAAAATATTTCACAAAATAATATATTCATAAAAACTTTCGACGAAACACATTTTCATCGAAATTCTTTGACGAAAAAAAATTTCATCAAAATTCTTTACAGATTTCAAATTTCGACGAAAGTTTTCGACGAAAACATTTTCGTTAAACTTTTTGACAAAAAAAAATTTCGTCGAAATTTTTAGCGAAACACATTTCTATCAAAGAATTTCGACTAAATATTTTCGTCAAGTTTTTTGATAAAGAATATATCCATCAAAATTTTCAACGGAACACATTTCTGTAAAAAAAAATTCGTAAAATTTTTTGACAAAAATATTTCGATAAGAAATTTTGACAGAAAAAATATTTTGTCTAAATTCTTTAGAGAATCTAAATTCTTTAGAGAATCTAAATTTCGTCGAAAGTTTCAAATGAAACATTTTCCTCAAAACAATTTCCATTGAAAATTTCGACGAAACACATTCCCATCAAAAAATTTCGATGGCAAAAAATGTCATTAAAATTCTTTATAGATTTCAAATTTCGGCGAAAGTTTTCGACGGAAATATTTTCGTCATCAAAAAATTTTGACGGCAAAAAATTTCATCAAAATTCTTTACAGATTTCAAATTTTGGCGAAAGTTTTCGACGGAAATATTTTCGTCATCAAAAAACTTTGACGACAAAAAATATCGACAACAAAAAATTTCATCAAAATTCTTTACAGATTTCAAATTTTGGCAATAAAAATTCGACGAAAATATTTTCGTCATCAAAAAATTTTGACGGCAAAAAATTTCATCAAAATTCTTTACAGATTTCAAATTTTGGCAAAAGTTTTCGACGGAAACATTTTCGTCAACAAAAAAATTCATCAAAGATCTTTACAGATTTCAAATTTCGGCGAAAGTTTTCGACGAAAAAATTTTCGTTAAATTTTTTGACCAAAAAAAATTTTCGTCAAAATTTTTAGCGAAACACATTTCCATCAAAAAATTTCAACTAAATATTTCGTCAAGTTTTTTGATAAAAAATATCCATCAAAATTTTCAACGAAACACATTTCTATAAAAAAATTCCGTAAATTTTTTTGACAAAAAAAATATTTTGACGAAAAAAATATTCTGTCAAAATTCCTTAGAGAATCTAAATTTCGTCGAAAGTTTCAAATGAAATATTTCCCTCGAAATAATTTCCGTCAAAATTTTTGTCAGAACACATTCCCATCGAAATTTTGAACGAAAAACATTCCGTCAAATTTTTTGACAAAATTCTTTTTTCATTTAAAACATTTGATGGAAGAAATCATTTTCGTCAAAACTGTTAACGGAAACTAAATTTCAATAGAAATTTTTTTTTTTTGTAAAAATGTCGACGAAAAAATAATTTTGTGACGAAATTTTCGTCTTTTGCAACGTAAAAATTTCGACAAAATTTTGTGAGAAAACCAAGTAAAAAACGGGTCAGGTCAGATTTGACCCAGTTCAGAAACCAAGTCAGACCCACTTTAGAAACCAAGTCAGGTCAGATCCAAACTGGTTCTGAACTAGTTCAACAAAATCCAATCCAAGTCAAACCTGACTTGGATCAAATTAAAGCGGGTCGGGTCAAAATACCTGATCTATAAAAATCAAGTTGGATCGAGTCGGACAAAAACCTGACCCGCACAACCCTACTTAAATGGGTTAGAATGATCGCATGGGAGTGAGGAATTGCACACTCTTGTCCGAATCTGATTAGAGAGAGGAATCCCTCGCTTTCATCATTATGTCATGCTGCTCTAGCTCGAGACATCCAGTACAATACAAACATGTTACATTAGAATGCTATTCTGTTTTTTTTTTTTTTTTTTATCTTGGCTTATAAAACATGTTACATTAGGATTTCGTGCCAAGGAATATCAGTTTGTTTACTTCTTAATTATGTCTTGAATCTCAATGTTCTAGACCACCGATGACAGCAAGAAACGATTCCGGTTGATATTAGAAACCATTTCGCTATCAAAACAAGAAGTTCATATGAGGTAAGACGTCATCATTGATAGGGGAAAAAAAAAAGAGGAGTTACAAAAAGGAACTAATCCAAGAATCTGATTTCAACGAGAGCAAAATAATAGTTTGTATGGGATTGAAACCAGAGGATGGCTGCATCATATCTCTAAACTATATACATGTTAGATAAAGACGACACCATCCCATGCATTAATTAGCTAAAGATTGTTAACGATCTTCTTGCATGTGATCTTGAAACTACGAAATCCTTTCTTCAGAGAAGACTTGACCTTACCTTCGGCTGCGTAAAGCTTGTATTTGGTCACTCTCTGCTTTCTCTTCAACTCACGGTCGTTCCACCATGACGTGCGGGGAGGTGACTTGCTCACACAACCTTTACGCTCTCTCCTTGGAGATGCCTCATAATAAGAACAAAAAGGAGAGGTCCTCCTTTAGTTGTCATTTATGGTTCTCACATTCACATCATGTAGGTTTTTCACTCCTACCGTTCCGTAGAATGATTGAGGCTGACGGTGTTGGACCTCTTCCATCTCTTTGATTTGATATGATGATGATCACCTTATCAAATCTCAAACCCCAAAACTCTTATGTTTTTAATTACCTCTCTTTCTACCCCTCTATCTGCATTTTACATTTATGAATCTTTATTTTGGTTAGGCAGAGGGAAAGTAGGAGAGGGTTGAAATTATTTAAGTGTCTTCAAATGCTAGGAATTGTGTTTTATCCCAAATTTTATTTATGGTAAAGAAGGAAGGAGAGGTCAGAGGTGAATGCCAAGCTTTTCATCCTCAAGTATGTTTTATTATGTTAATTTTGGATTTCAACCTATCTAACCGTAATAGCAGCAAGTAAATATAGCCTGTCCAAATTGATACATTTTAAACTGTCAGTTTTTTGTTTTTTATTTTTTATTTTAAAAAAAAACAATATTCGATGAAATTAATGGACACGTAAATACTTACATTTCATAAAATTGTCAACTTTACAAATTAAAATTTTCCATTTTGCACTTTAATCAATTAAAACAAATTAGATCTCAGTTCAGGATCAATGCTTGTTGGTCCCAATCTCAGTCTCTTCAACTTTTGGAACATATTTCTTGGATTTCTTGGTTTTTTCCGGGTGGGACACCTGGATGGCAGTTAAAAACAGTGAAAAACATTAAGTATATAAGCATGCAAGGAGGATATTCTTGTGCACGGTAAATGTTTACTTAGGTTTTGATGTTATGACCAGGCCAAAATAATGAAACTATTTAAAACAGGACGTAAATACCAGAATAATAGAAAAAGAGAATTTGCAATAAAGGTAAGGTGGTTTGCTGGCTGCCTATAGGCTATATGCCAAGCAGAAAAAGATTCTTGTCACTTACGATGCAAGACTTCCACTCAAACTTATCATGTCCTTGAACAGGAAGATGGTGGAATATGTGAACAAGTACAACAGCATCCAGCGCAGCATATTCTAGCTGCACAAATAGAACCGCTTTAGATTGTTGAATGGCTTAGTTTCAAATGGATTATATTGCATTCAACATTATCGTTCGTGTCTTATATTCCACACAAGTTTCTTTAGAAATCATATAACAGCAAAATTTGGAACCATTCAATCCACTATCCGAAAAGTAAAACTCTCTCTTTGATTGTATTTACTCTCCCCCGTCCCCCCTCCAGAAATAAATAAATAAATTAAACAAAGAGTATTGATTCCAAGACGTAGCAAACTAGGAATAATACAGAAAAAAAAAACCTGAAGGTCCTGAAGCAATTGTTCAAATTGCATTATCAGATAAGTTTAATGAAGATGGAGGGAATTAATGAATAACAAAGAAGAAAGAGGAGAAATTACTTGGTTTGGAGTTAAAGGTCGTTGTTCCCAGTTGCTGTTTCGTCTTGTCTTGTTTAAACTGGCTCCCAGTACTTTCTGATTTTCCAATAAACACACGAGTTTTGTCAAGATCAGCTTTCAACCATGGCCTTTGATCATTATTTCTCCAAAAATATCAGATGTACTAAAAAAGAGACATGAGACACTAAAAGGACATTCATATATACGGTACCTCTGCAAGCCCAGCCAAACCACCCCGAGCTTCTTTAAAAATATTCTGGATGTCCAGCAACATTTCATAGTTCTTGAAACATTTCAATTCTTCGTAAGAGCGAGCAAGTTGCTTCATATCACATTGGAAATTGTACCCTGAAAGTACAAGGCATTAAGCAGGAAAGGTTACTAGTTCGGACTTACTAAACAACACCAAATGCTTCATCTGTCTACATGTTCGCTTATAATGATGAGTATAAAGATACTACTTATCAAGTCCCGTCAATCGTAGCATTCTCATTCAAGTTAAAAAAATCATAGCACAAAAGATAGGGATCAGTCTTGATCACAGAAGTATTTTAGCCCATAAATTCACGAGACTAACGAACTTAAAATTTTCATACCGAGTTTTAGAATTCTAGGCGACAGCAAAATGCGAGTTAGACAGTTATCTAAAACGTCAGGCGCCTCCCTGTGTAATTTTATCAGGTCAAAGATAAAAGCCATCTTTTCAGAAGCAATTTGCATGATAGATACCTGAAACATGGAAATTCAAGGAGAAAAGGAAAAACACGAGAATCAAGAATTCAGCTTCTGATTAGAAATATCTCATAGCTCGGAAGGATAACCCAGACAAAATTAATTTCATAAAATTCAAATAAACAGAGAAAAATGTATGGGAAAATATTAATATATCAGGATGATCGTTTTAATTTACCTTGTTTGGCTTGCTGCCTTTTTCATAATTAGGTTTCCATTCACAATCAACACCTACAACTTTAAAATCCTCAATATGACTTGTTGCATCAAGCAAACCTTCAACTTCATCAACCCAAATGATGTCTTCAACCAATAGTTCATTCAGATTTAAATAACGCCCTTGCTGAATACTTGTTTCAGGTACTACAGGACATAAAAGCATTATTATGTTTATCATCCGAGAATAAAATTGCAGATAATATACACTCTACATAAAAATTAAGTAGATAAAACAAAATGGTAATAACATCAATGCAGGCAAGCTGATAACAAATGCAGGAATAAAAAGGAGTAATCCCTTCAAAATACAGGAACAAAATGGAAAATGACATGGAAACAACAGAACTATTAGAGGCAAAAGAAGAATAAGAACCCAACAATCCTAGTGAGTATAAAATCTTAATGTTAATTAGAATACAATCTTTTTTTTTTTAATTTTAATTTATCACAACAAACTGGCTTACCTTTGACATCCGGAAACCTGTCAATGGAGTACCGATCACAAAGTTCATTAACTTTCTCCGCGTAACCAGCTTCCATTGCCAAATAAACCTTGAAAATATAAAATTAAAAGATTATAGCACACAAATTTTAAGATTTTACTGGGGCTATAAGGGCTAAGAAACTGTCAACATTAATTACTTTAGAAAATCAACACGAGCCTTTTTTTAAAAAAAAATAAAAAATAAAAGAATGATAACCCTTGTTACATCTCCAAAAACCTATGCTCCGTAGCCATTTTAAAGTGAAACCGTCAAAATATCGGATTGAGCATCTGATACATTAATAATACTTCCTAGACACTTCACACTGTTCAATTCCACTCAAACTGGCAGAATGGGCTCAAGAAGAGAGAGCACCATGTTAGACACCCTAAAACCCATATCTAGAGTTTACTCTAGCAGGGGATGTATGGGATCCAAACCCACATGAGCAGGGGGCATGTGAACCCTATTTGGAGGGAAATAGGGTTACAACAAATTGGAAGGGGAATGAGTACAAAAGCAGGAAGTAGAGGCTTTAGTAGATAGGAATGTAGTAAGAGAAATAGTAGATAGAGGAGAGACATGCCTCTCGAAAGCCTGCTGTGTTTACTTTCTGTTTCAGCAAATTTTGTAATTGCTTCATAAACATGCCTATGAATTATTCCATTCTCAGAGTTAAATACAATTTTCTCATAATTCAGTTCCTTTTACTGTGACTTGTGTTCGGGTATGTAACACACCAATGTGTCTTCAATTTGAAGATTTTCACAGCTTTCCTTTAGTAAGTATATCCACTCTAAGCAATTCTAATAGCAGCCGTGTCAGATGGTACCTAATAACCAAGCTAAAATTATGCCTTACGGGGCCTATGAAACTGAAATACATGTAAAGTTAGAGAGCCGGTAAAAAATCAACCATATATCCTGGTAGACTACCCGGAACCTTGTAACCTAAACCCCCCATTAGTTTATAACAACCAAATAAATATGTACCACCTGATATCGCTTGATTTTAAGCAAAGGGTTCAATTATTAACAGGCTAGCAGTGGTTTAGCAACTCTCAAAATTTACTGAGAAGTAATCTTATCATTGAAAAAACAATTTTAAAGAATGCATAGAGCATCCAATATTTATTTTAGGAAACATACTTAATCTTAATACATACTTTGCATCACTGGAAACTGACACGGCCCAAATTACCCACTGATTATGAAGAAAATAGTAAGTAGTGACACAAGGACAAAATGTTTGTTCTGGTTTTGATATAGAATAAATAGACAAATCAAAAGCTACAAAATTCATACAAATGAAATTTTGGCTAATGAAGATACACATGACGGTTGTCCAACAAGGACTGCTGAAAACACCATGCAACTAAAGGGGAATAAGAAAAAGGTTGTCCAAGTGTCATTTGTAAACAGAAAAATCAACATAGCAAAAAATCAAAATTCAAGATCACATGAGCGTTAAAAAGATGGTAATACTATTCAGTACAAGGAGATTGCAGAGGAAATAGTACAAAAAGCAAAGCTTTGCTATTTTTGAGTCTCCAGTGGTATACACCCATGAGCAGAGTATGCACATACTGAACGGCAATTAATATGCAAAAGATGAAAATAACCACTGACCAAATATTCCATGAGCTGTCTATCATTGTTTGTCCTTGCCTCAGCAACATCCCAACATCCTTTTTCTGCTAAGTACTTTAGTGAGCTGCAAATCAATAAGGTAATCTTGTAAATAAGAATTTATTAAAAGGTAAAGGGGAGGTGGAGATGGATTTAAGATGCTTTGAGAAAATCAAACAGCGCCAGGAGAAAATGAAAGAAAATCCGCCCCATGTTAACAAGTACAAGTCAATTACCTTTCTTTACACCGCTTGTATACTTCTGGAAAATCCTGCTTTAGATTATTTTTCTGTATAGTCTCATAGGCATTCTTTAGCATGTTCCTCTCAATGAACTCCTCAACAAGAATGAACAACATTGGCCTACCCATAAATGTTGCCCACTTCTCTGCAGCATTGAATTGATTTTTCTGTATCATATCAAGGAGAAGAGACTGGCCATAATGTCGGATAGAAAAATGCTCTATTAAAGTGACAGCTTGCATGTACAACTGGGATTCTACCAATTGAAAAATATACTGCTCCACAAATTCTATTGCTGTGCCACAACTTAAATCGTGCTTTTTCTTAATTTGGCACATTGCGTTCTCAATATTTGTTAGCTTTACATCAACAATCTCCAGTACTTTCATGACTATCTTTTCATCATGACAGATCTTGCCCCTAATAATATCAATGAGTAAATGGGCAGCTGAGTCTTTCACTTCCAAGGAGTCTTCTGAAGTGGTTGATCTTTTTAGGAAGCGGCGAAGAGCAGATATCATCAAATGAGTGAAACCTTGACTATGATTTTCAAATAAAGGAGACAAGTACAGGCACTGAACAACAAAAATTGCTGGTCCAGGTTTTGGATCATTATGGAGCACAAGAAATACTTGATGTTGAAGGGCTCGGAATTTGGCTGTCGCCTTACACGTGCCTGTGCAATGTCATTTGAAGAGAAACAACAATAAAAAGAGTAAGAAAGAAGATGTGCATTGATGAGACAGAACCAGAGGAAGTCTAATGAATAATCTTCAATTTCTATTGCAGCAAAGAAGACTGCTAACTTATTATTGATTGCATATAAAGAAGTTTGCTGACTTATTTGGAAAAAAACAGCTTACTAATTTTACCAAGGACTCCTTTATCAGAGGCCAGAGGTGATTAAAAGTTAAATTCTAAAGAATTGTCAGTCACAGACTTTTCAAATAATCATCTTCCAGTTCTAGTGCACAGGTTAATATCACTTTCAGCAAGTTTTTAGACCATGAAAAGTGATGATTGATTCTAAAATAACTTTCTCTCCAAAGAAATTGTGACAGATGAGCAATAACATTTTAAAGAGGATACCACATATGTAACCCAAAAGAATAGGGTATCACATATCTGAACATTGAAATGTTCAACCAAAAGAAAGACTTCCGGAAAGGGCGGGGGGGGGGGGGGGGGGGGGGGGGGGGTTGTAGATAGCCACAATCAAACAACCATTTGGATGCCTCCAGAACCAGTATTAGGTGTCAGAGGTTCAACATGTTCACAATGAAAACAGAGAAACGTGAGCTATAAGTTTCCAGAAAACAAACACTGATGTCTGTCCGTTTGAGTGAATGACAATAACTTAAAGAAAAATACATTATCAGAAAAAGCTAGCTAAACCATTTCAGCAAACAGTTAGCATTCATCGTCATATCTCATTGTAAACAACAAATATTAGCATTGCAAGGAGAAGAAATCATACCATAAAAATAACATTCTTTCAAAAGGAATAGAAATACCACCGGAGAGACATGTGCTAAATCATAATAAGCATGAGTGCATAAGGTCCACATTTGACAAGCATCGTCCTTTCCGTTGCACACCTCTGCTTCATTCTCATCCAAACCCATCCCTGTTAGAAACAATAATCAGAACAGCAATGTGTTGGAAAATGGAAATCTATTTGAGGATAGCAAGTTGCAGACCTGTACATTAAGTTTCTTAATTCCATAAATTCATAAGATCAACTCAACTCTAAAGCTTACTTTTAAGTGAAATAGGTAAAACTTTACCCCCTTGAAAATTCAAGTAGAAATACAAAATTAAGGAGTACATATTCTCATTCTGCTCACATTTATGACTCAAATTTCGAAGGTTCTGATAACTATGCAGAATAGCACTATAACCTTTTTAAGTACAACCTACTTGCAGTGTTTGATATGCGGTTGAATAAACTAACATATCTCAATGATTGTGAGTAAGAAACACTAGGTTTCAATCGGAAAAGAACCATAAAAAAAAAAAAAAAAAAAAAAAACATTTAAAAAAGTACGTTTATTCGGCTACTTTTCACTTTTTTTCCTTTTGTTGAATATGACAAGCAAAACAGTCCATGCAGCACAAAAAAGAAAATTAACTTTGAGAAAAAGAAAGAAAGGGGAAAAAACATAAGAATGGAAAAAGAAAAAAAGGGAGAAACTTACCTACTGCAGTTGGAACCAAATTTGATAGAAAAATTTGCAGATTGAAGGGTTATAGACTTAATTCAATTGCTTGTAACTCTTCGCCAACACATTCATATGTTTACATATGTCATTATATAATATTTATGTCATTGTTGTTTGAAGATGAAAATTATTATCAAAAGGAAAAAAAGAAAGAATATTTCCACAAAAAAAAAAGGAAAAAAAGAAAGAAAGAAAAAAAACTATAGATAGAGAGAGAGAAGGTTAGTTATTATTTTAAATTTAAAAGTAAAAAAGCCATGGGTACTACTACACCAGCTGGCCCACCAGATTTTTTCCGTACCGTAAATGGCAATCAGTAAATTAAAAGAAAAAAAAAAAAAAAAAAAACCGGTTTCCTTCTGCATCCATCTTCCATTTGCGAAAAAATACGTGGGCCTTGACACGTGGTGGCGATGCAAAGTCATATAGCCTTGTATATATGGTTATTATATGATGCGTCCCGCTCTAAGTCAAAGAAGTGCACACCGTTGGATCTAAAATACCACTCTCATTGATCGATCCATCCACACAACGCATACAGACAAGGTCGTTTTTGCCCCCGTTTATTAATCAATAACGTGAGTAGATAAGAGCAAATGTGAAGGATTGGATTGCAGCTTGATCCGCGGAACCCAAGTTAACGAAGTGATAGACGGTTCAACGGAAATTACCATCCTCACTCTGACCAGAGGCCTGCGTCTACATTGGACTTCGTCAAATTGACAATGTCATGTATAGTGACCTGATGGAGACATCACCAGTGCACCGATTCAAAATATAATAATATTTAATAGTAGAAAAACGTTATAATTATTACTTTTTTTCTTACTACTTGTTATTACTAAATTTTAATCGTTGATTTTCATCAATCTAACGGTTATAATTTATTGAGTCATATTTATTAATTAATTATTAATTCTAATAAATTATAACCGTTAGATTGACGGAAATTAACGGTTAAGATTTGGTAGCAAACAAGTAGTAAGAAAAAGTGATAGTAATTATAACCTCTTCCTTAATATTATTGTATTAACTTTTCAATTTTTTTTATAAATAAATTTATGATATTATAGTTTTTTTTTTTTTTTGATAACAAGATATTATAGTTTTCCTGTGATAGAAAAGCTCACATCTCCTGCTGCAGTTAAATTTTTGATGTGGAATCCACTTTATGTAAAGTATAAAAATATAAAACATAACATGATATTATAATGTGTCTGTTGGAAGGGGGTGAGTTCTCCTACAACCGGAGAAACTCAACCCCCATGAATTTAAGTATGACTAATTACTAGTAGAAATGTCGAATAGGGAATGCCGAACTATTACTAGTAGAAATGTCTGTCATTAATTCCCAATACCTATTAATAAATATCTCGGATATGGATTTGGCTCTTAGAGAAGAAAAACTCAGTGCAATTACTGCTGCAAGCACTAAGGAGGAAATGGTCCATTTTAAAATTGGGAAAGATTCATTAGGTTGAGTCTAACGTACATGCGAATGAGCATTATTGGTAACATTGAGTCAGCTCTTCCACAAACTGAAAGTGCTAACCAAGTGATGAAACTTTAGGAAGAACGTTCCCAAACTGCTAATGTGTCTCTTGCTACGACACTTACTGGTACTCTAACCACCATGAAATTTGATAGTTCACATACTATGTATAAACATGTTGTTGAAATAACAAACATTGCAGTAAGACGTAAGGAATGGATATGCATGAGATTTTTCTGGTGCATTTCATACTGGACTTATTACCGACTGAATATGGTTCTTTCCAAATGAATTATAACACCATGAAAGATAATTGAAACATGCATAAAATGCACAATATGCTAGTTCAAGAGAAAACAATACTCAAGAACTAGGGAACTCATTCCATCAATTATTTCCAGCCTCAAGGAGCTGAGATGAAAAAATTATAAGAAACATGAGAATAAGGGAAGATGACCCCTAAAGTTGAATGAAGCCTCTTCTTCTAAAATCCACAAGAGGGGACATTATGGAAACAAATGCAATTTCTGTATGAAGGAAGGATACTTCCAAAGGGATTGTCTCAAACATAAGGCTTGGTTCGAAAAGAAAGGTAAGTCAAATGCTTATTTATGTTATGAATCAAACCTAGCTGAAGTTCCTTATAATACTTGGTAGATTGATTCTGGATGTACAACTTATGCTTCTAATACGATGCAGGGATTCTTTCAACCAAAACCATAAGGCCAAAAGAAAGTATTACTTTTATGGACAATAGAGTGAAGGTTCTAGTGGAAGCTGATGGGATGTTCCATTTAGTTCTTGATATTGGACATCATTTGAACTTATGTGAAACTCTTTATGCACCTAGTATATTGAGGAATTTAGTTTCAATTTCCAAACTCGATAAAGCTAAATACTCTTTTAAATTTGGTAGTGGTTGTTTTAGTTTGTACAAGCACAATCATATGATTGGTAATGGTATCTAATGTGATCGATTATATAAATTATGTCTTGATAATTTAATGTTAAAATACTTAACACCCTGCATCATAATGTTGGATATAAACTTGTTTTGATGAATGAATGTTCTGCTTACTTGTGGCATAAACATGCAGGACATATTTCCAAAGAAAGAATGAAAAAATTGGTAAAAAATGAAATCATTCCAGATTTAGATTTGTTTGATCTAAATGTTTACGTAGATTGTATTAAAAGCAAACAAAACACCCAAGAAAAGAGCCATGAGAAGCACTCAGCTTCTTGAAATTATACGCACTCATGTTTATGGTCTTTTAATGATTTTTCACGGTATTTGCCACATGATAAATCTCAAATTGTAAATGATTTGGAGATTTACATTGATGAAGTTGAAAGTCAATTAGACATAAATGTGAAAATTACAAGTCTGATAAGGGTGTTGAGTATTATGGAAGGTATGATGAAAGTGGACAACATCTAGGGTAATTTGCTAAAATTCCTTGCAAAGCGCATTTGTGTTCAATACACAAAGTCAGGTACTCCACAATAGAATGGTGTGTCACAGAGGCGTAATAGGACATTTTTATATAGGGTTAGAATAATGTTGTGTAATTATTCTTTACCCATTTTGTTGTGGACTTATGCTATAAAGACTATCTTGTATTTATAGAATAGGGTTTCTAATAAGGCAGTTTGATTTGAAGGTCAGTGAGAGCAAGTTTATATTATTGATTTTGTATGATGATGATATCTTACTTGTAACTAATGATCTTGGTCTTTTAAATAAGACCAGAAAATTTCTCTCTAGTAACTTTTAAACAAAAGATATGGGTGAGACAACTTATGTGATTGTGATAGAAATATTATGTGATAAATCACAAGGATTGTTCGGCTTGTCTCATAAAACATATATTAATAAAGTTTTCGAGAGTTACTATGAACCTTAGGAATCATATTCAACAAATACATGACAGTCTTTAGAGCAAAAGTCCACAACAAAATGGGTAAAAAGGAATTACTTAACACACTCATAATCAAATCTAACAAGGTCATGTTATTCCTTTCCAATACATCATTTTGTTGTGGTGTACTTGGCATTGTGTAATAAGCACAAATATCACGTTTTTCAAGGATTAACAAATGTTCATGGATGTTGTTTATTTTCATCATACCTTCCGTAATACTCATTGCCCCTATCAGACTTGACAATTTTTATTTTTATATCTAATTACATTTCAACTTCATCAATGCAAATCTCTAAACATTTACAACTTGAGATTTATCATGCAGCAAATTATCGTGAAAAATCATCAATGAAAGTAATAAAGTATCTTTCTTTATTGAAAGTATTAACATCCAAAGGACCACAAACATCATTGTTTATTATTTCAAGAAGTTGAGTGCTTCTTGTGACTCTTTTCTTTGTGTGTTTTGTTTGTTTACCTTTGATACAATCTATACAAACATTCATATCAGTAAAATCTAATTTGGGAAGGAATTCATTATTTACCAATCTTTCTATTCTTTCTTTGAAAAATATTTTCCAAACGTTTATACCACAAGTAATCATAACATTCATTCATTAAAGCATGTTTACTGCCAACATTATGATGCAGGGTCATAAGTGTTTCAACGTATAGATTATCAAGACACAATTTATATAATCCATCATATAAAGTATCATTACTAATCAAATGATTGTGCTCGTACTAACTAAAACAACCACTACCAAATTTAAAAGAGTATCTAGCTTTATCAAGTTTGGAAATTAAAATTGAATTCCTAGATATACTAGGTCAATAAAGAGTTTCAGATAAGTTCAAATGATGTCCATGGCCAATAATTAAACGGTAAGTCCCAACAGCTTCCACCGAAACCTTCACTCTATTGCCCATAAAGGCAAATTTTTCATTTGGTGTTATGGTTTAGGTTGAAATGAATATTTACATCATATTAGAAAGATTAGTTATACATCTATAATCAATCCACCAAGTAATATAAGGAACTTCAGCTAGGTTTGATTCATAACATACATAAGCACTAGACTTACCTTTCTTTTCAAGCCAAGCCTTACACTTCAAGCAATCCCTTTAGAAGTGTCCTTCCTTCATACATAAATTACATTTGTTTCCATAATGTCCCTTCTTGCGAATTTTAGAGGAGGAGGCCACATTGAACTTTAGGGGTCATATTTCCTTCTTCTCATATTTGTTACTACTTTTCTCTTCAGCTCCTTAATGTTTGACATAATTGATGGAATTAGTTCCCTGGTTCTTTAGTTTGGTTTCCCCCTGAACTAGCATATTGTGCAGTTTATACACATTGAATTTATATATCATGGTGTTATAGTTCATTTGGAATGGACCATACTCAGCCGGTAATGAGTTCAGGATGAACTGCACCAGAAAATTCTCTTGCACATCCATTCCTAATATTTTAAGTCTTGTTGCAATGTTTGTCATTTCAATAGCATGCCTATGTGTAGTACATGAACCATCAAATTTCATTGTGGTCAACGTACTCATAAGTGTCTTAACAAGAGACTTGTAAATAGTTTGGGAGCGCTCTTCCACAAGTTTCATAATTTCTCTCGCACTTTCAATTTATGGAAGAGTTGACTTAATGTTGTCAACAATGCTCATTCACATGAATATCATATTAGACCTGAAGATCTTTCATAGTTTTTAAAATGGACCATTTCCTCCTCAGTGTTTGCAACAATAATAGCATTGGGTTTTTCTTCTTTAAGAGCCAAATTCATATTCATTACCCCAAGGTAAAATTGGATTTACTCACTCCATTCGAAAAAGTTTAGTCCATTAAAAACTACAATAATTGAGAACATTGAATGTGTAGCAATAGGTACTCCAAGGAATAATAAATTAGAAACATTAATGTTTTTAGTCATACATTTCACATACCAGCATGCTTCACAGATTCAGACATATTTCATACAGAACATATTAATGTTCACCTTTATGACCTATTAATACACAACATCCCATCATTATTGCTAATAAAGATATCACATATTTTGGCAATGATACACTATGGAGCACGGGCACACAGTCAATATTTTGGGACACGTTGACTATCTCAACACGCGATTTTGATCGTGCCCGACACGGTCAAAGGGTATAAATGTAAAATTTCCAAATTTTTTATAAACTTAAAATAATTTTAAAAAATATATAAAATTAAAAAAAAAGAACTAAGCAATGGAGGAGACAAGAGCATAAGCTGTGCAGAGGAAGTAGAAATGAAGCATTAGAGAGTATATGTATTCAACACAATAAGCTGAATGAAACACACGAACCAATTATATAATGCGAGAAAAACACTAAAAATGTGAAAACAACGAACAAGCACAACCAACCACAAATAGAAGAATTCTAGATAAAGTTACATGAATATAACATCGCGAACCCACAGATCTACCATTAGATGAAGCAAATGGAACATAAATCTAGCGGAAGAAAAAATAGGGTTTACCTAGCAAAGAGATTGAAGAGATGAAATGGATTTTGGGGTTCTGGAACAATCTGAAACCTTTGGATGACAAGGTAATGATGACAACATGTGTGTGTGGGTCTTTCTTGCAAATTGGATAATATATTTGCACGTGACCATAGTCATATGTACTTTTTTGTGCGGTGATGCCAAATTGCAATTCGGTGCAAAACAATTTTAATTGCCCCACCCAAAGTTCCATCAGTTTCCCCCCCTTTTTTAAGGAATCAAAATTTGTCTTTTCAGATTTATGTTATGAAATTTGAATATTTGATTAGTTATATGACTTATTATAATATTAAATATAAACTATATTATATATATTAAAAATATTATCTAATATCAAAACGTATCCTAATATGTCGAAATATGATATTTTTTGGAATTAACGTGTCGTGTCGTGTCCCGTGTCAGTGCAACATAGGTGATACATACCCTAACTTGGAATATTTATCATCTTTGAATATCTAAATAAAATTAATAATCTATCATCAATAACAACATTCACGTTCATTTATCATAAAGACAAATAACCAACCTTTTAGTTGATTCTTAAGTGCCTTCTAATAATGAACTTTAATTCACTCTCAATACAAACATAACTTTTATAGCATCAAGGTAATTGATAATTGAAACACAATTATAATGTTTGAAATTAAAACAATTTATTAAAATTTGATGACTTTGATGACTAACAGATCCATCCTATATAGTTGCAAACCATAAACATTTCATTTTCATTTCACATCATCGACGACTTATCTTTCGATAAATTGGTATACTTATAACATAGTATTTAACAGTTGTTGCGCCATCCATAAAACAAACATATACAGTCATTATAGTTATATACCTACATTTACAGTCATTATAGTTAAACCAATTAAATTCATGAAACATCACATCAACATTCATATATATATATATATAGGGGCAGGATCCTTTGACACCAGAGTCAAATTTTGAAATTTGGCACTAAATCCTAACTGTTGATTTTCGTCGATCAACGATTATCATTTATTGGAAATTAATAATTAATCAATAAGTTTGATTTCCAATAAATGATAATCGTTGATTGGCGAAAATCAACAGTTAGGACTTAGTGTCAAATTTTTAAATTTGACACTGGTGTCAAATGATCCTATCCCATATATATATATATATGGGCTTATCGTTTCTCAAGCTGCTTGAGATAATTTTATCTCTGGCTACTAAATCATGACCGTACAAAGATAGATAAATGGTGATAAAGGAAGAGAGAGAAAAAGAGAATCATAATCATTCAAAGGTGAATCAATTAATATAAGAAAATAAATAAATAAAACGACTTAGTTTTGGGATAGCCGGAGATAAACTTATCTCAAGCTGCCTGAGAAATATTTTTCCCTATATATATATATATATGTAAGGTTTAGCGGATGTACAGTGACTGCACCTAAGGGTTGGTGCAGTCATATAAAACTATGTCATTTTATAGTATGACAGCATTAAATATGGGAAATCATAACCATACAAAGATAGAAATAAATATAATATTTCCATAACTTCAGAGATAAGGAAGCAAGCTCATGAACTAATAAAGGTCCACCGCGCCTTTGAACAAGTAAACAGAAGACAGCTCCACCTTGCCACCACTCTATCAAGGTAGCCTGACATCAAGAGATAAGACTATTAAAGCACTATCAGAACCTGCAGCCCTTGAACAGCCAATCAGAGGCCATACCGCCTTCTTAAGGCAGCATCAGAACCACTATAAAAACAGAGGGTACATGCCCAGGTATTATCTTCTAATTCAGTAAGAATACACACAAACCTGACATTGATACTGACTTGAGTGTCGGAGTGTCATTGCAGGTACCCCCAGTCAGGCTCACCGCGCCAAAGGAGAACCAAAATCCTACCTGATGTGCGTGATCAATTTGTGATTACCCTAAAGCCTTCTCACTTCAACCATGTGTAATTTGACCATTACACTTTGGCCAGCTCACATTGTATTTGGTGTGATCAATTTGTAATTTTAATTTATTCCATGGTTATAATAGTCTTTAACATTCTAATTTTTTAATCTTTCAACCTAAAACTATGTCGTTATGGTGAACATTAAATAAATTTTTCTAAAGTAACTTTGTAAACTTTATTCCCAAAATTATAATATAACGAACAAAACACCAGGGGCAATTCTGGGACATCATGCTATCGTTAATTTCTGCCGCAATGTCTCCTTACAATGATGAACTTCACAAATCTTTATATGGTTAATTGTCTCTGCCTTCAAAATTCAAAACTTATGGTTTCTTATGCATGTAGCTCCTAGTTATAGCTCTTGTCTATTTTTCACAATACCTGCTTTTCCAATTGAATAATTTTCGTATGAGCTTTTGCCTGTTTTGTGCTTGTCATTGAGAGACATGTTCAGGTTATGGTCAAACCATTCACCTCAACTTCATATTTTGATGAAGGAGAACATAATTACCAAGTCTATGCTGATCCACTGCCAGACCTAAGAGGAATGGCACTAAATAGTTCAATAAAGGGCTCTCTCTGCAATGCGCATTGAAGGGAATAGTTGGCTCCTTAATGGATCGCATTTGCCAGATGTGCAAGGCGGTTGGTTGTTCAACATAAGTAGTCAAATCCTGTCACACGAGTTGTTTTATTCTATAGATGCTGAGACAGTGGTGTGAATAATATCCCTATGCTCTTCAATTTTGATTCCGTTGTATTCTTTCATGATATATCCATATCCAAGATTTATTTTGAATTGTAGATACAACACATCAACAAAGATTCTTGTTAATTACTAAGCCTAGTAAACAAAAATAACCTGCACTCGGCCCTTCTATGCTTCATTTTGCTAAATCCATTTTTAACCAATTCAAAACTATATTCAAACAGGTTTAAAACCATTTCATAATCGATTTACAATTAGTTCAAAACCAGTTTTAAACTAAATTTATTTATCCATAACCAATTTTGGAAGAGTCAGAACGGATTTAGAACTGGTTTTCTATCTATAACTAATTCTCATACATACCAACCTGCGCCTGAATAATTCTTTAGTTTCCTCATCCAAAACCAGTTTTTCTTATTGAATGTTTGCGCATTTTTTGGTTCTTAAAAATTATCAAAGGTTTAAACTAAGCCCAAGTTTGAAATATTTGGGCCAAGTTTGAGGGCCCTATAATAAGTTATTTGGGCAATCAAGTAAAGCCCTACTTACCTTTCCAGTTTCCAACTACAACTGAAATCTCCAATCTCTAACGATAGTGACTTTTTCCCTCACCTTCTTCGAATTCAAACCAGTGGCATTTCCGCAAATGTGAGCCGATCCAGGTCTAGTTTTGTCCCAGCCTCTCCTTCCAACTTTACATATAAAGCTTTCCCTTTCAATTCTCCTTTTTCAAGCTTCCAAAGAAAACCCAAAATCTCTTCCTCTCTCTCCCACTCTCTCTCTCTCTCTCTTTATCTATATATTTTTATCTCAATCTATCTGAAACCCTACGGTTAGATTCACCAGTCAACAACCAATAGACCAGTGCTGTGCTTGCTTCGTCCCTTTCTTCTTCTCACGCTTTCCGTTGATTGCTTCTTAAACGATGTCGTATCGCCCAACCGGCAACGCGAGGACCGAGGTCCGTCGGAACCGATACAAGGTGGCGGTGGATGCGGAAGAAGGTCGGAGACGGCGGGAGGACACCATGGTGGAGATCCGCAAGAACCGTAGAGAAGAGAGTTTGCAGAAGAAGAGGCGCGAGGGCCTCCAACCTCAGCAGATGCCTGCATCTCTTCACTCTACTGTGGTAGAGAAGAAGGTTAATTTTCATTTTCTCTACAATAAATTAATTTTTTTATTTATTTAATATGTATGTTTCACAAATTAGTATCAGAAATTACTTGTTTATTACTCTGATTGTTGAATTGATTTGCTAAGTTCGTTATAATCTCGATATCACTTAGTGATTTGCTTAATTTTTCTTCGATTTGAATGAACATGTTGGGGAAGTTTTCTGAATTATAGTTGCATTTCTACCTTGCTGCAGTTGGAACACCTACCATCCATGGTTGCAGGTGTTTGGAGTGATGATAATAACCTGCAGCTCGAGGCAACAACTCAGTTTCGGAAGTTGCTTTCGATTGGTTAGAGATTGGTCTCTGTACCTCGTTTATTGTCTGGTGGATTTTAATGGTCCTTTGATTAATATTTTTTTTGTGTGTGTACCAGAACGTTGTCCACCGATTGAGGAGGTTATACAGGCTGGTGTAGTTTCTCGCTTTGTTGAATTTCTGATGAGGGAAGACTTTCCGCAGTTGCAGGTTTGTTATCTGCGTTGTTTTGTTTAGTATATTATTTCTGCTTGTGTAGTGTTGACATCATCTATTGCATGTTGCAGTTTGAGGCAGCTTGGGCTTTGACAAATATAGCTTCTGGAACATCTGAAAACACCAAGGTGGTGATTGATCACGGTGCTGTACCAATTTTCGTAAAGCTTCTTGCTTCTCTTAGTGATGATGTCCGTGAACAGGTATATTTTACATTTCTTAACATACCTTCTTCTACCTATAAAATACAGAAACTCTGGGAAACTGAGAAGATTCATTTTTATTTGATTTTTTTAAATATTTGGATCCAGATATTTTTTTATTTTGGTGTGTAAATGAAATTACACGCATAGCTCTTGACTACGAAACTTGTTTGTTCATGTTGATTTTTGGATTTGGGCGTTCACCCTTGATGTTTTGGGTTCTCACAGGCAGTATGGGCATTAGGAAATGTTGCTGGGGATTCTCCCAAATGCCGTGATCTTGTTCTCAGTCATGGGGCTTTGCTTCCTCTGTTGGCACAATTGAATGAACATGCCAAGCTTTCTATGCTTAGAAATGCTACCTGGACACTTTCAAACTTCTGCAGGGGCAAGCCACAACCTCCTTTTGATCAGGTATAAAAATATGCATTGCCTAATCTCTCCGAATAATTGTCTCGACAATTTATTAATCCTTACTTTTCTGTTTGCTATCGGATTGCACTCCTCTGTAAAGGTGAAATGCTACATAAATGGTAATCATGGTTGAAATTTGCTTGCTGTCACATCCAAATGAAATAGAAGGGGGGGGGGGGATATATTACTCAATTCTATTCTTTTGAATTTTATTGTCGATACCCTATAGATTAGAACGTTATGGTCTTGCATTATATGAAATACTTTATTAGTGTTGGTATTGTGATCTGATGAACATCATCCTTCAGCTTTTTCTTCATTTTCTTTAAGTGGAATCTTTCATGCATTTCTATTATGAAGTTGCAAGGTATGCACTTATGTACTTCTTGAGTAGCCATTACAATCAAATCTTACCTGTTATACTTGTATGTGAAAGCCACAACAGTATTGAGCAAGTAATAGCCACACTAGAAATTCATGGCACCAATAAAAAAATAACGTGGATGGCTATCCAGTGGCCCTCAATCATTGGTTTTTAACTGTATTTGTTTTCCTGTTTGCATCATGCTTGTACTGATTGATTAATAGCTGCTATTATGTTCTATTTCACAGATCATACTTTTTACTTTCTTTTTTTCACAGGTTAAACCTGCACTTCCTGCTCTTGCCCGTCTTATTCATTCAAATGATGAAGAGGTTTTGACTGATGCCTGTTGGGCACTTTCATATCTTTCCGATGGTACAAATGATAAAATTCAAGCAGTGATTGAAGCTGATGTTTGTCCCAGACTTGTTGAGCTTCTACTGTGAGTACTCCACTTTTCTAATATGGCTGGGCAAGAATGCATGCACCTCAATGTCATTTTGCTGTCAAATTCTAAATGTTCCATTCTCTTATTCAGGCATTCATCCCCTTCAGTGCTAATTCCTGCTCTTCGTACAGTTGGAAATATCGTTACTGGAGATGATATGCAAACTCAGGTATTAAGTTCAGGAAATTCTCTTGTGGTTTTTTTTGTTATGTACGGTATGTTACTTAGCCTTTTTACATTAAGGAAAAAAGAAGATAGTGATAGCATGGCTATTATTTGCAATATCCTTTTTTATTTTCCTTTTGCTTCACACATGAACAATCCTGTCATATAATGTCTCCATTTTTTCTTTTCACTGCTGGAGTCATATGCTCATTGATGTCAAGCACTTATAAATTTGTGACCTTTTGTTGATATTTATTATTTGAAATGTTAAATTCTTTGCAATTATGCAAGGGTAAGGCTGCGTACAAGGATTTCCTCCACCCCACACTCGTTAGTCGGGTTTAACGGGGAGTGGTTTTTTTTTTTTTGTTAAATAGTTTTTGTTGTCTCCTTTTAAGATTATTAAGTCTTTGTTAGTTTGTCATTCGTTGACTCCATATCTCACTTTCTCTCACACATCAAAGTGAAATGTTATTGTTGAATTTATATGCCAAACCTTTCTTCGGACTGGATTGGAGCCATATGGATAATGGATTTTTACTGGTGTGTGAGATAATCAACTCTGTGACTTGTTTCTTCTTTTAAGACTCAACCTCATTAGGTTTATGCTGAGATCACCTTATCATGTCTATATTTTGGAAATGAACTTTTTCAGTATTGAAACATGATTTCCATCCTTTAATTTTTGTTTTCTGTTTGTTTTAACCTGGTGCTTTACCCCATAGGTTATCATCAACCACCAGGCTCTTCCTTGCCTTCTAAATCTGTTGAGTAATAATTATAAAAAAAGCATCAAGAAGGAAGCTTGTTGGACTATATCAAACATTACAGCTGGGAATAAACAGCAGATTCAGGTATATTTACTTTTGCCTTTTCTGATAATTAAAATTTGATATTGTTTTCTTTGATTTCTGATTGCAAGAACATTTTCTTCAATCCCTATTGATCAACAGGCTGTGATTGAGGCTAATATAATTGGTCCTTTGGTCAATCTGCTTCAAAATGCTGAGTTTGATATCAAGAAAGAGGCTGCTTGGGCTATCTCAAATGCTACATCTGGTGGATCTCATGAACAAATCAAGTATGCGACGCTTGTGATTTTCATATTCTCCAGGAGGTTATTATGGCGTTGTAATTTTTTTGTGTGTGCAAGATATGAACTATTTTCCCTGGTTGACAGGTACCTAGTAAGTCAAGGGTGTATTAAGCCCTTGTGTGATCTTCTTATCTGTCCTGATCCTAGGATAGTGACAGTTTGTTTGGAAGGCCTTGAAAACATCTTGAAGGTAGGAGAAGCTGATAAAAATATGGGCAATACTGGTGACGTGAATCTATATGCCCAAATGATTGATGATGCTGAGGGGTTGGAGAAAATTGAGAACCTCCAGAGTCACGACAACACAGAAATTTATGAAAAGGCGGTGAAGATTCTTGAGACATACTGGTTGGAGGAAGAAGATGAGACTATGCCTCCAGGAGATGGTTCTCAATCGGGGTTCAACTTTGGTGGCACTGAGGTTCCTGCTTTGCCTTCCGGTGGATTCAACTTTAATTAAGGTATTCATGCTCTACTGGGGTAACATCTTATATATGGCTTAGGCCTGGTTTATCTGCATATTTTTTAACGGAACTAGTGAATTATGTTTTGGCAATTTGCATGTTGTTTGTGTTCTCTTCGATTGTTCAAACATTGTTTAGAAATTTTTTTATCTGCAGGAGTTTTGGCTGGTCTTTCAGTAAAGTCCTCCAGTATGATGGGACAACAGTTGGGTATCAAGTCAATGTCTTGTATTGTCCTTGGGTCCTTCAATATCCAGCATTGGTAAATAGAGGGTTGCTGGGCTGGCTTGGGCTTTTGCCAATGCCTGGTTTTTCATATCTCATGGTGACAGATGCGTTGTTGCTCGATTTTTTTGCCACTGTAGAGAATACTAGAGTTCTCTTTCTGCCAAGTGATCATTGCATAGAACTAGTGTTCAGTCTCGTGATTTTTCCTTTGCTATATGTTATATAAATCGGAGTCCGTAAGTTCCAGTTTACGATTGCGGGTTTTTTTGGCAAATGCCAAATGCTACTGTCCGCCCTTCGTTATAGTTACCAAGGAATGAAAGACATTTTCATTTACCCCTTCCCCTGCAAGGTTTTTTTGTCGATGACGTTTACCCTGAAGCTAAATTCATTGTTATGTAGGTCCTGGTACATTTTGTAGTACTATTAAGTTTGGTTTGGGAGTGTGTCTTCAGCAGAAAATAGTGTGCTGCAATTATTATGTATTCTCAAACATTATATATAGTTGCACACTTGCATTTTGGGCGCTTACTTCAATGCTATTCTAGCTCTGTTGTGTGCTCTTCTGAAATTATCTCATAAATCCTTTATTTGCGTTTGCATTGAGCATTTAGTCTATGGTTGGTTGTGAGTTAGGCACCCAAACCCACGTTTAAGCATGCTAAACTTGATTTTACTAGGAAAAAAATCATGTTTGGTTATTTTCAATTAAAATCAGGTTTGATTCTTAAAGCATGTTTGAGTAAAAATTGTGTTGGGATATATGAAATATTTCTATTGATTTATTTTACTTTTAATTACAAATAATTTGACAAAATCAAAATTTTTGAATTAAATTTGTAAATGTTTTCAATCGTACGCTTAGCCGGTGTTGAATGCTTTTATCCCTGATGTTGCCAAGAAGAGCTCGACCCGGATTTCAAAGGTTAAATTCTTTATGTCCTTAGGATTAATGGTGGGGAAGACAACTGCCAATAAGTGCCCTATTAAGGAGTGGATTTATCCATTTTTTTCATGACATGCTATCATGGGAAAGGATTTCAGTTGTTCAACAATAAATTGTCTGGTTGATTTCGATTGTTCAAATCTAAAATATAAGGTGGAGATTCTCTTTAATAATTTTAAGAGGAGGGAATGTCAAATTTTTTTATTACCAACCCATTACCTATTTACAATGTTTTTTCTCTCTTCATGAACATTTCAGTATTTTTTCTCTTAATAGTGTTTAGATTGATAGTCAATTTTTTTGGTAGTAAGAATATTTCTCTCTAATTTTACATCGCAGGATTCATCCCTTCAGAAATTATTAATTTGTAATTGCTATTGTTTTCACCGAGAAACGAGAGAGCTTAGCACCTAATCCAAACATTCTTTTCAGTTTTTAGCACTTCTTTTAATGTGTTTTGTATGTTTTTTATCTGAGCCACACTGACAGAAATCAATCATTTGCCAAATTTGGCGGTTGATTTTATACACTTGGATTAATATAATTTAAACAAATTATTAAATGGTTTAGATACTATATAGTCTGGATTTCAGACCGGGTTGAACAGATGGTCGGTAATGATTTTCTGACTAGTGCAAATTGGGCACAGGGAATCATATATTTTTATGGGGTTGATAAATCTTCAAGGGACTCGGACGTAAAGGATGGCAAGAGTGCCTGATTGTGATATATGGAAGTAAGAATCCCTTGTTAGTAACTAGAGCAGAATGCATTTATGGTTTTTATTAAGAAATGGAGTGGGCCGTTTTGGGCCCTAGACTAGGTAATGGTTATTGGCATTTAAGAGATACCAATGCGAAAGTTAGACCATGTTTTTAATTCGGGGCAGGATATTCTTTCACCGGTGTAAGAGTTAGAAGTCTTACACTCAATCTTGACCATTGATCCACCTGTATCCAATGACTCACATTACTAAAAAATTTGAACCATTAGATATAAGTGGGATCAGCGGACAAGATTAAAAGTGTAATACTGGTGTAAAATGATCCTAACCCTTTTAATTCTTCCATTTACAATAAGAAACCGAACATTGAGGTGTAATCAGAATGCAGACGTAGAGGAACATGTGAGGTACCTTACGCTCTATTTTCCGTGGAACCAGAAGAATCGCTTGGAAGTGAAGCCAACGACGTTTAAGAAGGGAGAGACCAATCAGAAGACACTAAAACGCATAGTTGCTGGAAATAGAAGTAACAATGGTGAGTGGGTCTTAACCTTTAAGCTGATGCATACAGTGAAGCTGGTGGCTGCAATAAAATTATATCTTTTTTAGTTTTAATACCTTATTTGGTAAAATTATACGCATGCAATAAAATTATGACTTATTTTATAATACATTCTGTCTTTGTTTTACCTCTTATTATCGTATGCAATTTAAGATTTCTTAATATATAATTTAATTTTTTTTAAGAAAGATATTTGAAATAAAAATTACTTCAATAAATATTTTATTAATTTTTTAAACTTAAAATAAAAAATCTAAGAATACACATTCGCAACTTGCGTTGTTCAGTTCAGTTCCTTTGTTCTGCTCCTAATTATTACTTAATGTACTTGGCCATTTCTGGAAATGCTTTTTCTTTCTTATATGAAAGAATCATGCCCTTTATATTCTTTATCTCGAATCCTCTTCTTTCATTGTTGCAGTGCTTGCTTGCGCGGGAAATTTTCAATTTGCTGAATCTTCTGTCATCTTAGGCATTGTAATGCAGCAAATGAGCATTGAATCATTCACCTTGCACTGTTTTTTTTTTTAAAAAAAAAAAAAACTTATTCCAATTATTATGTTCAAGTTTCGATTTTTTAATATCTCAAAAAGAATTACCCCCTTTTAAATAGTTGGCATTTGTATTGTCTTATTCATTATTCTATTAGCCTATCATTTGACGTAATGATATTGATTTGTTTGAATATTATGATTTCAATTGAAAAAACACACAAATTTCATTCATTTTTTGTTGGAGTTAACAATTCTTGCAGCCACTGTGATTTATTTGACGCATCTAGCATTTTGATTTGGGTACAAGTTTTGCCTATTATTTTATTAAATTGGTTAGCCATTAGATGCAAGTTGAACTTCTGAATGTATATATGTATGTACTCCTGGGTGTAACAAATTTTTTTGAGGATATTGAAATATATCAGATCAATCCAAGTGATCCATATCTCTTTCTTCATTCTTCATGAATTTATAACTGTATGATGTTTCTGTATAGTTGTCCATGTCATGCTGGATTTAACAAATAATAGTTTATTATTCCGATGTGATATATGTTTATTTGGGTGACTTCGCATAATATAATTTATCTATGCTTGCATACTTTTTTTGTTGTTGTTTGGCTATTACATTTTTTCAGTTTTATCTTCGTTTCAGGTTGTAATGGCTCATGTGATGAGGAGTGCTTGATCGCTTGATATTGCTCAGTTGTAATTACTGAATTCAGATGAGGACAGGATCCTTGTTTTTTCCCTTACCACTAGTACCCAGATGCAGAATACACAGCTTACTTAATTATTGGAATGAAGAATTACACGGTTTTAGTAAGAGCTATAAAAACAATTCTAGCATCAAGTTACTTGGTTCTAGAATTGATCGGCTTGAGGGACAACTCTGTAAGAAGTGGTATCAAAGACGACATGTAGCTACAAAAGCAGAAGGATGTAAACAAACCACTGGGAACACCAAAACAAAAAGCACCAAGCATGAAATTTTGAGAAAGAAAATGTTAACAAGTGCTACAGTTAAGGTAAATGAAACACAGCAAGATCAATTCCAGAAAATTCAGTGCCCTGAAATACAAGAGATTGCTCAGTATAAAAACTTGTCTGATTTGGTCACTGTTATTGTTTTTGATCTTGAGACTACTGGGTATAACAAAGTAAATGAACGAATCATCGAGATTGCACTTCGAGATCTCCAGGGTGGTGAGAACAGCACTTTCCAAACTCTTGTAAATCCTCAACGTTATGTTCGTAATTCACGTATTCATGGAATAGCTACCAATATGGTCTGCAGACCTGATGTTCCAAGGTAATATAAATCTCTATGACTTTTGCATATTATGTGTTCCTTGAATTATGCTTAGCTCTGCAAAACAACATCTTCCTCTTTGTCTTTTCAAAACAAATTATTAGTGAATTTATGTCGACAAAGTGACCAGGGAAAATAATAGAACAGCCTAAAATTTAGAAACTATGCTTGTAGACTACTTTAGCAGCATATTCTCATAGACATAGTTATCTTATAGGGAGAGCCTTCCTTGGAGGCTGTTTGAGTGGTTTTCGAATCATTGCAAATTGCTGAAGGCTTCCCATTCTTCGTTTCCACTGCAAAATGGGTGTAGAATTATTCCAGAAGTAATTGGTACCTAATGACTGTCAATTTTTATATATTGTGGTAAGTGGCATCTCAATATTTTTCCTTGTTGAGGAGGTTTATGTCTAAAGAACATGAATAGGTAAGGAGAAATATATCATGATGTACCCGCCCGGATTGGCCCACCTGATGGGTTTAGGTTTGGTTGCCATTGTTGTAATTTTATAGGGACTAGCAAGTTTGTTGGTTGAGCACAAAGTCACAAATTTTCAAAGATATGTAGATGGATTGGTAGAAATACGAAATATATGATCAATGAAGATTGTTGGTGGAGATAGAATCTATGACCCAACTCTTTTTGTCTAGATACCACGTTATGTCTAGTTCAGATTTGCTTCAATTTATGCCACTCGTGACCTATATATTCCAGCCAACAACTAATGTTTATGGCATTACTATAACTATCCATCCGCAACTAAAAATATATTTGCTATGTTAAAATTAGAAAAGAAGACTCTCGTTATAAATAAACAAACTGATAAGGGGTATTAATTTTCAGCAATTTCAACAAATATTAATATAGTGCTTGAATTTTCTTATCCTTCCATAATTGCTCAATTGGACTGATGCGCATGTTTGCATGATGAAATTTCGGTAACAATGTTGCTCTGATGAAAGAGTGGAAGAAACGAACTAGTCTAGATGTTAGCCTGTGAGCACGTTATTTATGTTTGACATTTGTTTTTGAATTGATTGACTAAATTAATCTTGTGCTCTTCTAAATTTCTTGTAGGATGGAGGACCTGATTCCCATCTTACTGCAGTACATTCAAACCCGTCAGAAACATGGGGGTTATGTCTTGTGGGTTGCTCATAATGCTCGCCGTTTTGATGCACCTTTCCTCATTCATGAGTTCATTCGTTGTTCTGCTGAGGTTCCTCGTAATTGGCTGTTTTTGGACACCCTTCCTTTGGCACGTCAACTGATGAAGTCTGGTAGTATCTTTCTCTGTGTTTCTCTTAACACACATACACAGACACTTGTGCTTACGTACGAAAACCTTAACTTCACACTGTTGTTTGTGTATAGGAACAAACCTATCTTCAGCATCCCTTGCTGCCCTTCGTGAACACTACAATATTAAAGTAAATGGATCAGCTCACAGGGCCATGGTAGATGTGAACACATTGTCCGAGATACTTCCCATGTTGACCTCTGATAGGAAGTTGACTTTATCTAGCCTCATCAAAAATTCATTCAGCATATCAGATTTTATGAACGCTAAGTAGAAGAATTCAGACTATTTTTATGTCAGGGTTTTGTGGTGGTGCTATTTATATTAACCAAACCTTATTTGTTTGTTATCTACTATTATTGTTTACCAAAATTTGAAGCTTTTTCGTTACTAAAAAAAAATAATGCTTTCGTTGAGAGTTGAACTCAAGACCTCCCGCTTACTAAACGGGTGCTCTAACCAACTGAGCTACGAAAGCGTTGACGTTAAAAATTATGTTTATTTTATTAATTTATTTATAGTCACTAATTCTTATTTCTTTTTATAAAGAATCTTACTTAAAAGCAAACTATAAAGTGAAAAATGAATATGTAATTAATTAATTGATAAATATTTAACTCAAATTGAATGAAGCCATATAGGACACTTTTAAAAGCAAAAAATTGTTAGGATAGGTGAAGTTTAGGTGAAAAATATTTGATATTCTATCAAATACAAGGGGATTCTATGCTATCTTCAGTAGGAGATAAAATATAGAGCTTCCGGCCCATTGGTCCCCCAAGACACAAAAAAGTAGAAAGAGAAAGAGGAGAGAGAGAGTGAGGAAAAAAAAAAAAAAGACCATGGAATAAAATTCCCTTCAGTAGCAACCTAGTAGGTAATCTTACACAAATCCCAAGTGGTGTGACGTAAGAAAAGGCTTTTGTTTTAGATTTTTATAGGGCTTTTAGAAAAAATAATTTTTATTTTTTTATTTTAGAAGAATTTTTTATAAAAGTTAAAATTATTTATGTTTTTATAAAATAATAAATTTTTGAAAAAATATTAGGTTTTTACTTTTTTCAAAAGCTAAAATTTTTAGTTTCCAAAACAAGTAAACTTTTGACTTTTTTGTCACTTCTATTTTTTTTTAAGCAGACATCTAAACCAATTTAAAATAAAAATATTTTTATTTTTATTTTTAGAAAAAAAAAAACTCATCCCAATATACACTTGCTAGCAAATACACACTAATAAGCTGATAAATATTTGACATTCTGTCAAATACCAGAGATTCTAGGCTTTCTCTAGTAGGTATTCCTACCCCAACTGCTTTAGTGATGTGGCATAACGAGGGTGAATGATCCTATTGATATAATTTTTAATTATTAAAATAATATATTTCACTTCCTATTTATGTGGGATTAGATTGTCACATGTCGCAAACGAAAAATATTAGAAATTGTACCAAAAAAAATAAATAAAAAATTTAGAAATTTAATTTGAGAAAAAATAGTTATAATTTAAGTCGTGACTAATTTCATAAGATTAATCCCGTACACTTTTCACATGACAATGTTATAAAATTAGTCACGATTTAAATCATCATTATTTTATTTTTTCAAATATGTATCGAGACAACACGTGGCAATTCCGCAGAAGAAACGTGTGTATGCAGAAGTTACTGCATTATATTGATATTATCTTTGCCATCTATATTATTTTGTCATACAAATTAGGTTGAATTTAAGATTTACCTATGGCTAACAATATGTGGTTAAATTGTTAAATCGATTTAACAAATGGTTAACACACAGTTTTATAGGTCTTTTTAGCACCCCCTTAGTATTAAATTGTTTTTTTTTTAAATTATAAATTTTGCATCAAATATTATATATTAAATAATAAAAAATTCAATAAAACTTTTTATTACTCAATCACTAACTTACTTTATTAATTTCAATTTTTTTAAAGGAAGTATTAAAGTGAACCAATTAACATTTTTTTTCTTTTCTGAGCATCCATTTAGCTATTACTAAGGCTGTTCTGTTAGGCTTTTGTAAGGATAATTTTATTTATTTATTTTATTAGTTGCCTAATATATGGCTGAACTCATATAATAATTTTCTAACTGTTTATACATCTTATGCTCTAATGAACGGAAATAACTTATTGATAGATTGACCTCACAATCCCAAGTTATATTTGAACAGCACCTTCTCTATGAAGTTTACTTTGAAAGTCTGGCTTAACTTCGACACGAGAGAATATGTAAATGATGATGATAATGTACCCCCATCATCCGCATTTCTAAATACAAGAAATTCACAGAAACCCCCTTAATTTTATTGCATGAAATTTTGCACACAAAAAAATTCCCATCCCCTATAAATGCAGGAAGCATGAGGGGGGAAGAGATAAAATGTCCAACAAAAAAAAAAAAAAGGTTTAAATATTTCTCCTACTACACAAAAAGAATTGTCTCATATAGCAAACACAAAACTCAAATGGGACCCATAAACAGGAGAAAAGAGAAAAAAAACAGAGATAAGACTCACCTATGTTTTGTGTCAGCAGAAGACACAATTCTCTCCGAGAGATATATAAACCCCCCAAAAAAAAAGCATCAAAGAGCTCAGCACCTATTCCGCAGACAGATAATGTTTAAGTAGAGGTTCATACAACCGCTCTATACATTTTGTGGCCTTATGTATACTTTTCTACTATACCACACCAACCACTAAAGCTCTTAATCTCTTATGCCTCTAATACACCTACTCCGCCCTACCTCCCCAGTGGCAAAAAAATAAAAAATTGCAAGAGAATCAATATGGTGTCTCCATCCAGAACATATGGTTTGGCTGCTCCAAAACTCCTTGGTCTTCTCTAAGGCTGCATTAATATGTCCGAGCAGGCAGGAGACAGTGTGTCAATGGAAAGGTCACATTAACGAGATGTGACCAAAATATTATAAAAAAATCGAATATCACCATGGTTCACAAAATAATTTCCTTAATGATTAAGAGAACCAACATAACGAAGCACATGATAAGAAGCACCGTAGCACACGTTACAATGCCCCCCTTTTTCTGAGTTCTCTCTGCCTGCATGTCCCGGAAATCAAATAATTACCATGGGAGAAAAGAAATAAAGAGGACAAGAGGGAAGCTAGAAACAGTCTAAATAAAATAGTAGACAAGGAAGAGAGGTGGGACCTTCTGCAGCTGTTTAAGGCCATCCTCAACTGTGGTAGCGACATTCTGAATGTTGTAGTCTATTCTGTCAACAATGGTTCCCTATATATAAAGAAAGTCAATTTTTAAAAGGGTGCGGAATTTAGAAAGTTTTCAGGAACAGTGACCAAAATGTCACTGTTCATCAAGTTTTTTACCTAAATGCCACGCGAACAGTGTTATTTCCCAATCTGTCACGGGGGCAAGTTCGCTACCCGATGTAGCGAACTCGATTTGCTGACGTGTCACGTTTCTAGTGGACACCAAGTTCACTACATGAGGTAACGAACTCCATCCTTTTTTTTTTTAAACTGGGTACTTGTTATCCACTAGAAATGTGACACTTCAGCAGACCGAGTTCGCTATACCGGGTAGCGAACTTGCCCCCGTGGCTAGGGTTGGCAAAACGGGCCAACCCGGCTCGACCCGGCCCGACCCGCATTCAGCCCGAAAAAAATGAGTCGGGTCGGGTTGGCTCGAAAAAAAAAATGAGCCAGAAAACCCAACCCGGCTCGACCCGAGCCGGGTTAGGGTTGGCTCGCGGGTTGGCTCGCGGGTTGGCTCGATAATCAGCTCGCGGGTTGGCTCGTAAAAAAGCTCACGAGTTGGCTCAAAAAAAGCTCGCGAGTTAGCTCGAAATGATGCTAGTGGGTTGGCTCGCGGGTTGGTTAGCTCAAAATATTGGCTCGCTGGTTGTCTCGCGGGTTGGCTCAAAAACTTTAATTTTTGTGGTTTGTTCTCCTGTATAAAATTATTGTATTTTGCAGTCCAACTACAAGTAGAGTAGTTTACAAAATCCAAAAACATTAAATGAAACACAAACCACTCCACTAATCACAGGAGTCATTTATCATGATTTTCTGAATTACTCTAACTCACGATAACCATAAAACGTATATAAAGCCAAAAAATAAAAAATAAAAGAAATCCATTATATATTTCAACGATAAGCATCTAAAATCAAAAGTCAATCATGAAAAAAAAGGACCTGCAAAAGCGACCAATATAGTAAAGTCCATCAGTGGAGAATCCATCAGTAAAGTCCATTGTATTTTATTAAAAAAAAAAAAGAGTAACCCGCGAGCTGGCTCGTTTGAGCTCGGGTTGGCTCGGGTCGGGCTAAATCGAGCTGGCAGCTCATTTTTGCCAACCCAACCCGGCTCGTTTTGTGCGGGTTACGAGCCAACCCGACGGGTTGGCTCATTTTTGCCATCCCTACCCGTGGCAGATTGGGAATAACACTGTTCGCGTGGCATTTAGGTAAAAAACTTGGTGAACCGTGGCATTTTAGTCGGTGTTCCAAGTTTTCAACTCCCCACAGGAGGAGGGTATCTGCTGACCTGGTCTATGACTAGTACTGATAAATCCTTCATAATCTGAGCAAGCTCGTTCACAGATTCCACAACCTATAAAAGCAAAGAATAAGAAATTTGTAAGTTAATCAAGAACACTACATAAAGTCAACATAAGTCATTAATTACAGTGCATATGCAACTTTTTCTTACCTGTTGGATCTCCTTTTCTCTTTCTACTGTGAATGCTTCACTTTTTTTCAGCTTAGCCATCTGATGCTCATTAAATACCTACATATATATAATTTGATAGTATCAGCGATCAACTGTTAATATATATTCAACCACAGCCAATACTGGGTATGACCATATGGATAATAGAATTTGTCAATTAATGTTCCAGTGAATGAATGGATCATAAACAGATCGAGGATAAAAATATTAGCCCACCTCCCTCCTTCTCAAGAAGGACAGAAGTGAACCAAAAAAGAAAAGGAAAAGGAAATACCATACTATCCAAGTCATCATCTTCAAATCTGGATTTACGTCCATTTATGTTCATCTCTAGATCAACCCCATCTTGACCCTGCATCATCACAAAATGATAATCGAAAGCTTTAAAACAAAATCCATACGTTATTTAGTGATATGTATAGTATGAGGATTGAGATAATCTCCTGAAATGAGACACAGAGCAAAGAAGTGAGTGAGGTAAGCAGAGCAATTTCCTTTAGTTTATTCCTTCAAAACAGAAGACCAAGTGTCCTCCATCACTTGTTCACTGTTAGCTTATTAAAAAGAAATCACTTGCCCTCAACCCGACCAAAAAAGTGGCAAGACATGAGAGATGCAGTTTTATACAGTAAACTAAATTAGAATTGAGGGTAGAATTTAATGAGCCAAATTGAATTGCAGGATTATGTTACTTTTTATATTTTTTTAAATTGTTGCTATAAACATACTGTACAAGTAAAAAAGTAAACACCCGGGAAAAAAATTGCCAACCTTTTTCTTCTATTAATCAAGGAAAAAAAGTAAACCAAAAAGCTTTTCCCTCACCTCTTTTTGCTGCCTGAGGCGCTTCAAATAAGTTGATTGTTTCTTGCGGAGCTCTACAGAGAGATTCTGAAGGTCAGTAGCAAGAGAACGCTGCATGCGATACACACAAAATAAGAAAATGTTGAACAAGCTACAACTGATTGCAAGGTTATCGAATAAGACAGAATGACATGAAACACATGTTCAAACATAAATATTAAACAGTTGAAAGTCAAGGGACCATCATAGACAGAATATCATGGATAAATGACCCAGCCAGCTTTCTTTCTAAGAAAGACAGGAAATGAATACAATATTTAGCAACGAAGTGAATGAACACTGGTCTTTTCCAACCTAATATGGGTACAGAAATCAATGCATTTTGTAGAATATTTCTCCATCAATTCTAGAAAAGAAGGGGTAAAAGGAAGATAGATGCTCATAAGTTGGAATCATTTTTCTATTAACTCGGAGAATCTTCTAATTCGGAGCAATTAAAAAAGGATCATGTGTATGCTTGCCCTGACCATGCAACTCAAAGCAAGAGAGTCCGGATTATTTAACAAAGCACAAAAACTCAAGGGTGACTTCAAGAGAAGGGTACGAATTAAGCCACAAGAAGGATATGGGTGGAGAAGACATGGAGAGGGAGAGCGTAGTAGTAAATAGTTATCATATGCCTTTCACTGATCCCCTCCTTGCTGCCAAGTGCTCTAAATAGACCTTCTGATTCTAAGATGTAGCACACTTGACTGCCAGGATAATAAAACTTGAAATGACTATCTGTTAGCTCATAGTTGACACATGAATATTTTTTATTTTGGCAGGGGTTGTTTATGGGAACTTGATATAGTTCACTGAGCAGCACTAAGCAATAGGGTACCATACAACTATTTCTGCTGATATGTGTTTTATGTGCAGTCCTTTGGAATAAGTTGTTTGGTGTTATTGGAGAATATTTTCAAGGGTTTAATAAAAATAAGGAGGCCAAATTTTGTGACTGCAGTTTATGCAATTATTTGGTTGAAGCAAAATGTGTGCATCTTTAAGGGTGTCTACATGCCCTTGGATATGTTATGGGATGGGATTGTCTTTGAGGCTTCTCTCTGCACATCCTTAAGGATGCCTATAAGCCCATTCATTTATGGTCTTTATTGATGTCACAGTTATTTGGATGGAGTTTTCATTTGTGACATGTACAGACTGGATATCATTATTGATTTCTAAGTCGCTGTGGATCTTTGTTTCCTTTTACATTTTATGTATTGGAGGATATCTTCCCACCTCCCCGACTCATTTTAATTTCTCTATCTTTTCTCTGATAAACTTTCTTTTTCAATCCCTTAAAAATATAAAAACAGTAACGATAGCAGTGATACCATGGAAGAGTCTCATGTTTAGTTCATGAAGAGCCCATATAGATTTCGAGTTGAATAAAACACATTTATTCTTATGGGCCAAAAACAAAAAATCCATCTTCTATTATCAGTATTATCTGATAGTTCGGCACTGATACCTGCACATTTTTCATGACATTGGAATCCTCAGATGGCCCAGTAGCAGATAGTCTCCGCAATCTCCTCTCTGATCTCTTTATTAAGTCAGTTATCTCGTGAGTTAGCGACTCAATAGCATGTTGGTCTTCCTTACCATCTCCAAATGATGGCATTAAAGCCTTTGCATGAGTCTTGGCCAACTCTGCCATCTTTGTGCGTGCACGTTGCACATTTGCTGATATTTCTTCAGACACATCCACCCACGCTGGAGGTAGCCCCACAGTAATTGGATTTAGACCCTTACTGCATCCATAAAAAAAATAAAAAATAACCACCATTACCAAATCTTATATAACTTGAAACATGTGAAAAACAAAAGACAGAGAATTGAACCCTGCATAATATTTTTATAATCAAGTGTCCAATTTTTCATGGTAATTCTAATTCCCAAATCTTTACTGATAATCTTAAAGTGTACCATACACTAATATTCTGAGCTAAAACTCCTTGCAATTATGGCTTCATGTTTGAAGTTACAAACTTCAACAGTAAATGTGAGAACTCCTACATATTAATATAAATATAAAAGAAACCAATGAAATAAGCTATGGATCTAGGCATTTTGGACATTTGATCCATAATGACATGCATAAAAACAAAACATTGTAAGATCTGAGAAGCGGACCTTGAATTACCGGGATCGTCGGTACTAAGCGGAGCGTAAGAGCGACTTGGATTGAGAAGGGAGGTGCTGACCAATTCGATGACGGGGCCACCGCGGGAAGTGGTGGTTGACGACGGCGAAGAGGTGGACGGAACCCGAACACTCTTCAATGCATCTCTATGCTTTCTGAACAGCAAAGTGCGATTCCTCGACGCCATTTCAGATCCCAATGATCTCAAACAACACACGCACACCCAACCTCCCTCCTTTCGTAACAGTCAAACCAGAAAGATGAGTTAGATCGCCCGTCACGTGATCCAACTTCACCACGAAACGAACAGTCACGTGCCTTGCACCAATGTTTATTATTACTAAATAAAAATTGAGAAATATTGTAGAATTGTGTCATTTAAAAAATGAGAGAAATATATAAATTAATATTTTTTTATTTAAAATTTAAATTAAAAAAATCATCCACTTTATTCCTCATGCTTTCTAATGTCCGTGTCTAACCGAGTTTTGATCTTAAAAGGCTAAGCCTGTGTTTAAATGTATCAGCCTGACCAAGCCTGTTACCTGTTATGAATAGAATATAATTATCGGCCTGTGGCCTGACTTATTTATAAAAAATAAAAGTTTGGTTTAGCCTGTTAAAAAAAAACAAGACAACAAAAATTTCTCCAAACAACACTAGTAATTCTATAAATATTCATAAATCTAATGTATATCCAAACAACATAATATAGAACAAAATTCTTAAAAAAATCTGTTTAACCAATAAAATGGAGTGAAATGGATTAAGGAGAAAGAGAGGAGGCTATTACAAGTAATATAAAAATATAAAAAAAAAAAAAAATTAATATACTAGGTCAGCCTAAGAGGCTTTAAGGCCGAGCTTTTAAATTGGAGCCTGAGGTCTTTTTATTAATTGAGCTTTTATACAAGTTCAAGCATAGTTCCAACAATTAATTTTAGACATATAAGCTCAGGCCTTCTCGAGCCGAGCCAAAGACCCTTGGTTCATTTATCACCCCTATCTGTGTCTTTCTCTTATTTAAAATGGCATAACTCTATGTGTTTTAATAAGCCTTTTAAAACACATAAAGTTTTGTCATTTTAAGTAAAAGAGAAAAACAAGTAATATAAAGTGAGTGATTTTTTTTAATAAAAAATATTAGTTTATTTTTTTTCTCACTTAAAATGACATAATTCTATAACCTTTAAGAAGATAAAAAAAAAATTCCATAAAAATAAGGGGAAAACATTTGTCTTCAATTTGGGATAACATATTGTTACTAACAAATAATGTTACTACCAAATAATATAACTACCAATGGTATTACCATATATTTTTTTGGTAAGCATAAGGGACTAGAAGCCCCGAGAAGAAAAACTACATAGAAATATCAGAAGTAGACGAAACTAAATTACTCCAATCAGCCTCAAATAGTTGCACCAGTTCCTTAGGATGGTGCATGAGTACTTGGAGACCATGAGCTCCTCTGAGTGCAGCCTTTGCGAGCTAATATACGCAAGCATTGTTCTATCTGTTGGTATAGTTAAACTTGACCTCCCAATCTCTTCTAACCCACCCTTTAATTCTACACACCATACGACTGTCATTTGGTTCGTTTGAGGGGCTACGTAGAACATTAAAGTTATCCAATGACTGTTATTATCATATTTTATCCGTTGATTTCCGTTAATCAATTATTAATTCACAATAAATAATAATCATTGATTGACGAAAATCAACAATTAAAATAGGCTTTAATGTTTCTAAAGTGAATGTAGATAAGTTATCTACATTCGTTCCCAAAACAACGTCGTTTTGGGTTGAAAAATTAAAAAATTATAATGAAAAAGACTAGTATAACCCTGAAATAAATTATAATACAAAAATACCTTGATTTTTGCCTCAAAACAACGTCATTTTAGGCTCTCTGTAGATAAGTTATTTATATTGACTGTAGAAAAAGTGAACCCATTAAAATATGATAGTAACATTATTTAGTAGTAACAATATCTTATTCTTTAAAATTTAAATTAAAAAAAGCGCCTACTTTTTACTTCCATAAATTCCATCATATATTCTCTCACGTATGTTGTACTAAAAGAAAAAAGGATATGGATCCTCTCATGTTTTAAATAAACATGATATGATAAGGTGGAGAATCATAATTATACAAAGGTGGATTAATGGTAATAAAGAAAAAAATATATATTAAAATAGATAATTATAAAATTATAACAGTTGATTTATCTTTATAAAATTATGATCTTTTTACATGATCATATCATGTTTTTTTTTCACATTAAAGGATATATTTAGAAGAAAAAATGACACAATTATCTATTTTAAAAATGAGTTATATACTTCTTCTGTCACTGTAGATGAGAAAAAGTGCAACAACACTTATTTTCATCAGGATACGCGTTCGGACCCTGATGATTTTTTTAGGCCAGGATACGACCCCGTATCCTAGTGTTAATAATTTGCTGCAATTTTTCTCATCAGCAACGAAAGGAGAAGCGACCAACCCTTTAAAAATACAAACACCAAACTCTAAAAATAAATGGAAAACAAAACTAAATGCGAAAAAGAAAAAGAAAAAAAGGATATAAATGAACAGAGGAAAACGTAGTTGGATTTCTTTGGGGTGAAATTCCTCGACATCTTCATCGTTCTGTTGTTCCTTCCTCAACAAACCCACCACAAAATCAAAAACCCTAATCTGTGAGATCAGAGAAGAGAAGCTATGGAGGGTGATTCATCTTGGAGTGCTCGTCTATCTTCTGCCTCTTGGCGCTATCAATCCGCTCTTCAATCTCGATCAGGTTCATCTTCTCTACTCTTTTTACGCTTCCACAATTTCTTGCCTATTATTTTCAATTTTTCCCTTTTGTTGTTTTCCTTCTCGTGTTGCTTACTTTATTCGTGGGGAGGACGAGATGTCTATGACAAAAAAAAAAACAAAAAAAATGCTTAACTTCAGAGACTCTGCACTGTTAGAATTTACAAATGGGGTGGGGATTAGGTTTTTACATGTTTTGATGTATGTAGAAGAAGAAAAAATAAAGACACAACTTAAAAATTGATTTTTTCCCCCTTGTCCTCACTCGGTAATTCGCTGAACTTAACACCACAGTTATGTTTAAAAGTTGTTCAGCTGATAGTTATTTTATTTTTTTTAATGTTATTTGATGTGTTTTGATTATTGCTACTGGCAGAGAAATGCGAATTTTATGAAATATTAGAAGCATAGTTTCCCTTAAAAGCACAATCCAAATTGTCATTTGGTGTCTCATTTTCTGTTGCACGGTGTCTCATTTTCTGTTGCACGGGATAATTATCAATGCAATTTTAAATTGTATGGCTTTACTGGAGAGAAGAATTTTCTGAATCTTAAGATTCTCTTCTCCCCAACCCTCTGCCCCCTTTCTCCTCTGAATTTTCACGTTCTGGTGTTTGTTATTGTTTATGTTAAAGTATTTAATATTGGTTTCTCCTCTTGCACTTATTGATGTGAGATTTTGCATATATGTAGATATGCTCATGGGTTTTGATGAAAATGATGTGGACGATGATATAAGGGAGGAGTTTCTATGCCCGTTTTGTTCGGAGTATTTTGATATTGTTGGATTATGCTGCCACATTGATGAAGAGCATCCCATGGAAGCAAAAAATGGGGTATGACTACTTTCATTTGCCTTCTACCGTTTTTCTAAGCTACTTCCGGGGGTTTCCTGTATTTGCTGTCTAATAGATGCTCAATTAGTGCATAGCTTTAAAGTTTTTGTTCATTTCCACGTATCTTTCTCCTCCTGTTTTGTATAGATAAAGTCAACTTTCAAATTGAGAATAATAATAAGGTGTTTAAATTGGAAAAAGGTTATGCATTTTTTTAGTAAGTAGTGGGAAATCAATAGTTTTGCTGATAACAGCATTTCTGTATGCAGGTATGTCCAGTTTGTGCATTGAGAGTAGGGGTTGATATGGTAGCACACATAACCCTACAACATGGAAGTATATTTAAGATATCCTTTTGTTTTTGAGTTAAATTTGGTTTTGCCAATTCTTAAATGGTTATTAGTACAAAACTTTTCACCTAATTGCCGGTTTTTTGAGCATTTAGTAAGTCAACTTTTATTACATTATGAGATATGTTTCCAAAAAGTATACCCTTTTATGGTTAATTGAAACAAAAAACAAATATGTTTAGACCCAACCCAATTACTTGGTTGAATTCCTTAACTAGTGAATACATGCAGCGCAAAAGGAAACCACGTAAAGGTGGATCTTATTCAACACTATCTTTATTGAGGAAGGAGCTGCGAGAAGGAAATTTGCAATCCCTTTTTGGCGGGTCTTCGTGTTTAGTGTCATCATCGAATGCAGCACCTGATCCACTGTTGTCATCATTTATATCGCCTTTAGCTAATGAACTTAACATTTCTCAGCCTCACTCGCAACCTGAGACAAGATCATCCAAGAAATGCTCAGATGAGACTGTATCAAGAAGGTATTTCTATTTCAATTTTGAATTTTTTGAAAAAAAATTGCAACTTCCTTTTCATGGAATTCTGCTCAATATTATGCTAGTATTCCTGTATGAGTTTATCATGCCATACTGTTCCTATCTACTGTTTTTCATGCAACACTGCAATAGAGAAAATTTTAGGATAAGAAATTTTTAGTATCATTCTCGTATTGCAAAATTCTAGGATAAGATTGTATTTACTAAGATGTTTTTTTCCTCCTTATCCTCTCTTACACACACTACACATGCCTGAAAAGCTAAGGGACCTATTTTCTCCCACTAGTACCAACCATGAGATGTCGGCATGTTTAATTTGTTTGAATTTATTTATAGCTTCCAGCCTGTTGAATTGAACATTCTATTTCCTTTCTCTAAATCTTTTTTCTTTCTTTTCAGTTTATTTTGACATTAATGTTTCTGTAACCTTTCGCCTTCCCAACCAATCAATTTAGTGCCTTGTTGCAAAACATTCATTCTAAAAATAATACATCAAGTGGCACATGTTCGGTTGTCTTCTAGTATCTCTTAGCTTCAAACATGACATGACTAATATTTCTGTACAGAAATGTGGAGTCATCAACCCTTTCAGTCAAGGATAAGGAGGAGAAGGGAAAAAGATGCGAGTTTGTTCAAGGGCTGTTGCTGTCCACCATGCTTGATGACAATTCATGAAGGAAATTCATCAGGATGGCTGCTTCAGTGGCGGGCTAATTCACAGATGCGATACCTGCAACCTATGGTTTGTCTAGTGAAATTGTCTATGTATTTGATCAGAGTGGAATAAGGAGTGGAAAATGAATGTAATGTATGTATGTTGTATGTGAACTGATGTTTTTAGCTCAAGAGTTTCATATCCTTTAATTTCAGATCGTAAAGCTTAAATGAAATAGATAAAGTTCCTCTCCTACTGCAACTGATTTTTGCATATGTTTAGAACTTTGACCCAGTGTTCAATCAGCTTCTTCCTCCTATATTTCAGTTTATTTTTTTTGTGATTTCTCGAAGTCACAGGAAATAACAGGGTACCTCAACATCGCATATACCTGCAAATGTGCCAGCACACAATGTGTTTTCTTTCTTAAAAAACAAAACAAAAAACCAAAAACAAGAAATCTCAAAAGATGAGAATTTCATTTTGAAAATTATCAAAATCGGTGTCCGCTGCTGGTATAATGAGGGAAAATTTTAGAGACAAAACAACTAATGTATAGGCTTGTGATTGATCCTTGCTTGCTGGGTATTTTCCCAGTGCTGGTGACATAAAAGGAACAGTTTTGGAGGATCAGTTTGAGAGGAAATCATGACATGCCATAAGCTGTAAATTCTGGGGCAAAATATTCCACTTCGAGACCAATAAAGGGGAAGAGCCTACCGTCGGAACTCCGCATAACTATAGGATGTGGTTTCCTCCAAAGCCTTCAAATACGATAGTCACCATTCTTATTTAAAGGGTTGCTTAGTTAAACATGTAGTAGGAATGTGAAAAATAGAAGTTACAGATAATTTTTAACCAGAACTAAGACAATGCACGGACACTATTCACACGAAACTCGACACGTTAATTCTAAAAAATGGCAGATTTCAACACGTTGGGACACGTTTTGATATTAAATAATATTTTTAATATATATAATCTAATACATATAATAGTTCATAATAAGTCATATAACCAATCAAATATTCAAATTTCATAACATAAATATAAAAAAAAAAATAAAAAAATCGTACCTTTTAATTTTTCATGTCAAATTTCATAACAGAAAAAAATTGATTTATAAATAATTTTTTTTATTTTTAATAAAATAAAACTAAGAATAAAAAAAAAACGTGTTAGAGCATGTCAGAGCGTTGACCACGTGTAGAAAAAAATTGACTGTGTGTCGAAAAAATGTGTCGGAGAATTGACCACGTATCCTAAAATATTGACAGCATGTCGGACGTGTCCATGTCGGACACGCACGTGTCCGACACGCATTTGGCTTGTCCAGATATCTGAGCTAAGACACACAACGTATAAAAAGTTTTATTTTATTTTCTACTTTATGATATTTTTATCAAGGATTTAATATTTCATCTGTCACATAAGTTAAGTTATCTCTTGTTATTCCAAAAGGATGTGGTTTTGAGGGTTGTGCGAAAAATAAAAATAAAAATAATAAAAACTAATATAATTTTAAAAGAAAACTAATATTACACAAATATCTTTCTCTCAATTTATTAAACCAAACATGCCAAATGATTTTCATTTCAAATGATTCCCATTTCCATGTTTTTTTTTTTAATTCAACCAAGCAAACTGTGAAGCTTATTCTTGATCAGCTTGTGCATGAGCGCATAAACAAAATAAACTCTATAAATGTTTACCAAAAAAAATAAAATAAAAAATAAATAAACTCTAAAAAAACACATAGGCAGCCTTGTTGTCAAAGGTAGTGAATCATATTTCATATGTATAAAAAAGTGAATGAATATTCTTGTCTTTCTGAACTCCTAACAATTGCAATAATGCCTAAAGACCTAATCGTAACCACTGTGACGAGATTCTTGTGTCCAAAATCCTCTTCACCACATCTCCTACAAAAGAATCAAAGCAAGATGAGCAGCAACCTTTAATCAGACTCGTTTGCCAACCAGCCATTAGTTCAATGTGCGGACACACGGATGGGGGAGGCACAGTGCAAACCTCACTCTTCTTGTGCTCAAGACCACAAGCTGCTAGTATGGTGTGCATAGAACTCCTTGTAATGTCCTTGGAAGTACTGTGGCCTGAATCAATAAAATAAAAGGCATTTTGAAAAACTCAGTGAGATGAGCAAAAAGCACTTCAATGGAATCATGATGCATTTTCCCTGTTATTAGAAATCATGATGGAATATTATTCCAATGCTTGATTGAAAAAGGATTATGCACAGGTACCTCAATGAAGGTTCTCTTCACATGACAGGAAAGCCTGTCTTGATCTGGCCTTGTGGTTTGATGGTCATGTACCATGTCTCTAAAGGTGGGGGAAGGTCCCGATTGTGGCAAAAAGCCCTCCCTCCCCATATGATGAACGGGAAAAAATGGTAAAAATAAAATATTGGTAACTGATAGAAGAAAAGCAATACTTACCTAAATCAATATTTTGAGACAAATTCTTCAGGTGGTCTTTAACCATCGACTGCAACTGTTCCATTGCAATGTGAAAGTTACTCTCTTCTCTGACAGCAGGGAACAAGCTACCATCAGTGACAACGTTTGATCTGCTGAACTGATGGACTTGTTCACAATCTGGTACTGGGGGTGTTCCCATAAGTCCAGGCCATAATGCCCCATTCTGCATTAATGGAGAGCTATTGTTGCACAATCTCTCCTCAAAAAATGTATGGTATGATGTTCCCACATCCTGTGTCCTTGCATACTGAGTGGCTGTTTCCCTACTTTGATCAATTTGAGAGCTATGTAAGTTACTAGTTGAACTGGTAGCTGAAATACCATTAGTTCTGCCAGTTGCAGAGGTCATCCTATCTATTGAAAGTAGCTGATGAATTTGACGGTGTATCCAACGTCTCTCTGATAAAGTTGGTGCCCCTCCAGGTATTGGAGAAGCTCCTTCGACACTTCTGCCAGTAAACCTAGAAGATGAAAGATGCCCAAATCCTTGATTAAAAGCTGCGCGGGGTGAAGAAGTCAAGTTGAGGTCTATACTTTCTCGTACATGTTGAAGAGGGGGTGGTCTAACAGGCATGCTCTGGGTTGTTATCCTTGGATCAGCAACACGTTCTTGATCTTGGGAATTTGAAGATCCCAAAGCAACTGGTCTACAACCATCACAATACCAATTACCTTCAGGAACTTCCCGCCCCAAACCAACGCAATATGTGTGTGCTGGGGAATCGCAGATATCACAGAGCAACATGAGGCCATCATCTCCACCTTGATGACACTCTGAACAAATAACATACTCATATGGATCAATGTAGCTCCTGAGTTCTTCTTCAGAGGGCTGATAAACCTACATTTGAAATCAAAACGTTTTCACTAGGAACATTAAATTGAAGAAAGTGCAAAAGCTATGAGGAAAATTTCAAATACCTGGTCACGTTCAGGAACTTGTATCACCACTTCTCTTAAATCAATCCCTGTCGATGATCGTGCAGGCTTACTGATTGTTTTGAATCTCTGCTTACACAAAGGGCAGCGAGATTCCACCTTCGCCCACTCCATAATGCAAGCAAAACAGAAATAGTGAGTGCAACAATTTAGTACCCCCCTTACTCTTCTTTTATCTTCCTCAGACAGACAAACCCCGCAAACCTGCTTTCCCACCTCACTTTTTAAACCCTCCACCTTTTCTTTACCCTTTCTACCTTGTGGTTCTTCTATCTTTTCCTTACCCTTCCGACCTGGAGGCTTCCTCTGCTGATGTAGATCTTCATGGACTCCAACCTCTTCATTTTTTGTTAGGAAGGATGAACTCCTCAAGTTATTTCGCAAGCTTCCACACAATTTCTTGGCTTCTCTCATCTGTTCTCTCTCTTCTTCAGATATGGTATACTCAAAATCTGATGATCCAGAAGACACAAATTCTGAATCTGAATCCGCGAGAAGCAGCCTTCTCCTCTTCGGGGCATCTTTTTTCCTACTCGTTGTCTTGATGGCTGGGCAACTATCTATAAAACCATCTTCATTGTCATATCTTACTTTCCTCCTTAACCCTCCATTCTTTCTTTTTTTGTTTTTCAAGGGTTTCTTTGATGCTCTAGAACTCCGCCTTTTTCGACCTCTGGTAGAAGCCACAGAGGCCCTTTTCTGTAAAACCTTCTTGCCCATTTTCATGCCATTATTTTTCTTCTTTCTCCCCCTCAATTCTTCTTCCTCATCTGAATAATCTTCTTCCTCTGGCGTAAATTCATCATCCTCGTCGTCAAAGTCAAAATCCTCATCCTCATCCTCTTCATCTCCATCTCCCTGCTCTTCCTCCCCTTCCCATTCTCCATCTCTCTCCACCTTCTCTTCCTGCTCCTTCACCTCCTCCTCCTCTTCCATCTCCTCCTCCTCCTCCTCCTCCTCCTCTTCTTCTAGTTGTTCTGCATGTGTTATCCTTCCCCTCTTTCGTGTGGTTTTACTTGCATTTTTTTGCTTACCCCAAACACCATTTTTGGCCTTTGACCTATTGAAATTTCTCACTCCATGAATTTCTTCCTCCTCCTCCTCCTCTTCCTCCTCCTCCTCCTCCCCCCTGGCTTCTTTGTCTTCCTTTTTCTCCTCCCCTTCTTCTTGTTCTGCATACGTAATCCTTCCCCCCTTTCTTGAGTTTTTACTTGCATTTCTCCGCCGACCACAAATGTCATTTTTCACCTTGGATCTATTGAAATTACTCACTCCTTGAAATTCCTCCTCCTCCTCCTCCTCTTCATCCTCCTCCTCCTCCATAAAATTTTCAAAACTCTCCTCTGATGCACATCCATCTAACGAGGAGCAATAATAGTCAGATACATCTCTATCTTCATCTGAAACCACATAGTCCTCATCCGAATCATCAGAACCGCCCTCCTTTGACCGAACCTTTTTTCTAAAAGTGCGTTTGCCACTAACCTTTCCTCCCCTTACCATCTGTTCTCACACACAAACAGAGCCAAAAAAAAAACACGCTAATATATCAGAACCCCATTCAAGTCAAGAGCTAAAACATTAAAACCTTCGCAAACAACAAAAAAACATATCAAATCAAATCATATATATGATCATAAATCTCAGGATTCTTGAACCCGATTTTCCCTTTTTAAGCTCAACTCAAATGGGGTATTAAATTTATTGCTATCTAATAAAGTAGTAGCAGCATTCACAAATTACCGTTATCACGGATCTGATTTACCAATTACCAATTAGCATAAACATAATATCAAAGAAATTAACTACAGAGATCCCATAATTTGTTTCACCATAAATTAAGTGGGATTGTGCCAGCTAAGCAAAACAATACCGATCAATCCGAGCATGGAAAAATAATCAATAATTAGGAATCATTTACCACGAATTTCAGCTGAGAAAGGACCTTCCACACAAAAAAGGAAAAAAAAAAAAAAGAGATAAAAGGAAAAGAAAATCACATGAATCAAAACCAGACAACAATAAAAAAGGAAAAAAAAAAAGACCCAGTTTAGAATTATATATTTATTGAAATTAAAACACGAGATAATACATAGTTGAAGTGGGAATCTTCTAAAGAGAGAAAACCAGGGACCAATAGAGAGAGAGAGAGAGATAAAGGAACGGAGAAGATAAGGATTGAGTTACCTGCGAGAGGAGGAACCAAGCAACCTCAAACGATTAATTCGCTTTCCAAATTTCAGATTATGCTTCTTTCGGCAACTGAGGTTTTTGTTTCTTTGCTTTTTTCTTTTTTTTTTTCTTTTTTAATTGTTTATATACTTTCTTTCTCTCTCTCTTTTTATTTATTTATTTGTGCATTGAATTGAAACACAGTATTTTTTCATTTGTAAGAACGTTCAAATGGCGTCCGCATCTCTGCGACCTGCTGAAGGTTACGCTTAGAATTACCAAAATACCATCACAAACTCTCTATGGACGTTAAAACTGTAACTTCATTTTACGTCATCATTAATACTTTCTTTCTTTCTACCTTTTCATGTATAGAATATGTCTTTTTTTCTTTTAATCACTTTGCTAAGTTGCAGAGGAAATTTAAGTTACTCAAAACTTAATAACCTGATAGTATCAATTAATCAGACAATGTAACGAATAAAAGAAAAAGGAGATAAAATTAACCTCACGATACCTGCATGATGTTGCAATAGTACTTAGAAGGGAGAAGAAAATTAAGCAACAAGATTGGAAGAGACCCTAGGAGAGAAAACAAAAGAGGAATTTAATAATTTTCTTCTGATCCTCTTATTCCCAGTGAACAATTTATAGGAATATAATTTCAACAGATATAAAGAAATGTTAATTTGAATAAAACACTAATAATATTTTTAAAATGACTACTGAAAAAATAATTTAAATTATTAGGATAAAGAAAAACTTGTATAATAAATAAAGGGTTTGTTTTTGCAGATAAATTATCTACCGTAAGTCTAATACGACGTCGTTTTGGGGCAAAAATTATGGTATTTTTGTAATTTTAATTTATTTTAAGGTTATTATAGTCTTTATAATTATAATTTTTTAATATTTCAATTCCAAAATAACGGTTTTAAAAATAATACAAATAATTTATATGCAGTAAATGCATAAATATTTTTCTGATAAATAAATTAGAAAGCGGAAAGCATTTTTTTGCGATGCTCACATAAAAGTAAGTGAGTTCCATTCCAAAAATTAAAGAGAAAAAAATTAATGAGGGTCACTTAATTAATTTGAGTGTGGCAGATAAATATTTTCTGCAATAAAAACAAAATTTAAAGTTTATTATTAAATCACTCATATAGAATAATTCAAATTATAATTAAGTTTGAGTTTATAATAAGGGAAATGTTTTTCTTATGTCGTTGGAGATAGATATCTAATGTTAGTGAAACAAAATTATAAGAGAGACTCACAAATAATTGAAGGGAAAAAAAAATAGAGGTGGGACCCACCTTTGTTATGTGTGTGTAGGAATTTGGTTTATCTCATGTTGAATGAGATAAATATAACCCTTAAAGGAAAAAATTATTCTTATGCAACATAAGAGTAGTTTATCTCCTACAAATTCATCGAAAATCATGACATTTTTTTTTTCTTTAAATGGCAGATCCCATCACATATACTGTCTACAACATGAAATAAGATCTCTTATGCGACATAAAATTAAATGAATCCTTAATTAAAAGCATTTTTCCGCCTACCAAAAAAAAGAGTAAAAGCTTTTTCCTATTGACGATAATACCCTGGTAGAGAGCAGTTCAACTGCATCTGACTTGGAAAACAATTGAAGACTCTGTGCATATCTTATCACCGTACACGTGTCAACGTTTTTCGTCGAATCAGAGATACAGAGTGAGAGGCAAATACTAGGGGACGGCAGCGTTTCGGTTGAAAGAGGGAGAAACGCGTTGGGTTTGAAGATGAAGAACACGTGTAGGGTAGATAAGGGAAAGAGTAAAGAATCAAATGGCTGTTTCGTTAACAACAATAATAGCTTTATTACACCACCCACTATTTTGCGGAAACAAAGAGCTCCAGCGTTAGCGATTGCACTAGCTTCCACTCTATGAAACCACCTACAAGCTAACCTTGCGTTTAGGCATCACGTCCTTACGTACAAAATAGATATTGTATTTTACCACTGTTATTTTCACCGCTACAATGTGAATCTCAGGCTTTTCTTTTTCATTTCTTTTTTAATTTTTTTTAATGTTTCCACAGTTAATATACATAACGTATGTTATCTATATTTACTCCAAAAATAATATCATTTTGAGTCGAAAGGTTAAAAAATTATAATGAGAGAGTTTATTATAACCTTAAAATAAATTATAATTCTAAAAATATCTTGAATTTTCGCACCAAAATGATGTCATTTTTAGCTAAGTATAGATAACTTATTTACAATGACCGAAAAAAAAAAAAACCCCTTTAAAAAATGTTATTTCTTATTCTGAACTCATGCACAGATGAAACTGCGAATCAGCTCACAAAGCTCTATTATTTTGAGTCGAAAGGTGTAATATCTCAGAAAAATAATAGTAATTTATAATACAATAAATTAATAATAGTAATAAATTATAAATTAGTAATAATAATAATGGGTGATAAATTGTTATTATTTGATTGATCATTATGCTTTAATGTTTGATTATTTGATTGGTAATGTTTGATTGGATTAGGATGAGTCAACAAATATAAATTGTTTAGATATGATGACTTAACAAACATAAATTGTTTAGATATGATGACTCAACAAACATAAATTGTTTAGATATGATGAGTCAGCATTGAGTCAGTAATGTATAAGCCCTAAACTTCAACTATAAATAGAGACCTAGCCTAACCAAACAAATTCACTCTCCTCTACTACTCTCTTTCTCTTCTCACTCCAAAAAGTTTATTTTAATTATTTCCAATCTTTATATTTTTTTATCAACCGGTTCTCTGCCCCAAATTACTCTTTTCTTCTAAAAGTTAGCGAAAACGGAGACCAGGTAATCCTAATCCCTAGGTATTTTTAGATTATATTTTATGTCAAATTTGGTATGTGTAATCCTAATCCTTAGAAGTGTTATGTTAATTTTATATGAATTTTGATAGGATAATTATGATCCTAAATATATCATAGGGCTATCTTATATGAAATATATTGCATGTAATCCTAATCCCAGATAATTGTGTTGACCTGTATATATAATTACGTTCCTTATAAATTCGATTTTGTTAATAATTACTATCTGCTAGATGTTTTCTCAATTTGCTTCTGTCGAACTCGGAACTGCATGTATACACCTCGCTGCAAATTTCCTTCAGTTTCTGTGCAATTCTTTAAATTGAATTCAAATTGTCGTTGCTTTTATATATGTAAACATTGTTCACAAAACAAAACTCTCCTTCTCGATTTTTGTGCGTCACTTTCCATTAAATTAGATGCCTGATTGGTTTCTTTCAATTTGCAAATTAATATGTCCTTCACTTTTGCTTATATGCATATATTTGCAATGATATTTTTCTCGGTTTACGTGATCAACCTATTTCAAATACATGCTTTCAGTATATGTTGTTAGTTACAATTGTTTCTTTTGAATCCCGTGCTTTATTTTATAAATTGAGGCACTAAAATATATATATGTTTTGATAAATTAGAAATTAATTGTTAGTTGCAGAAAATAGATATTACATATATTTGAAATAAATTGAGGAATTTTGTTATGTTTGTATAAAAAAAAATTAATAGTGGGAGGATAGCTTTGGGATGGTACCTCCCAAAGTGATGAACACAACTTTTGGGCTTTATGCCTCCGATGTGAAACTGATGTGAAAATGATTATATCCGTTCTTCCCAAAGTGGTGTCTGGCAGGGTTCCCCGGGATACTAGTAGCAACTTTGGGAAGAGGTGTGCACACTAGGAAGATGTGAATTGATTATGGCCAAAGTGATTTGTTTGTGACTGGCAGGGTTTCCCGGGTCACAGGGTAGACTGGCAGGGTTCCCCGGGTCTACCATGGTTCTCTTCCCACTAAATAGACTAAATGGATTAAATAAATATTAATATAATTAATAACAAGTTGACATTTGATTCGAATTTTTTGAGTTATATTATTTTATTGGATTATCATGAGTTACATTCTTTTTGTTTATTTATTTATTTATTTATTTATTTATTTGTATATCGGATTTGGATTACCAGCTTTGCTAACTTTTGTGTTTGTTTAACTGCAATGATCCTTCACGGGGGAGCAGATTTTCAGTGAAGCATGTTGCAAAGGATGGGGCTAGCTGTGGGCAGCGAGGATCACGACTCGGATATGATATTTCTAGCTAGTTTCTAAGTTTAGAAATTTTATGAGATTTAAATAAATGTATAAGACATATTTCCTTTATTTAAACTTTAGTCTTTGGTTTTATTTTTAATGTAATAAATTTAGCCTTGCACCTGTCCATAGTACAAGTGCGGCGGTAACACTTTCCAAATTTGATTATTTTGAACTTCCGCTGTTATTTACAAAAATTATTGAAATTATTTATGCTATTATCAATTGTTAGAATTTGGGGTGTTACAAAATGGTATCAGAGCCCTGAGTTTAACTTGGGTTCACATTTGATACTAACTCAAGGGATCAAAGATCCCACAGTTAAATAAATAAAAAAGAACATAAATAATAAAATAAATTGAAATAAAATAAAAAAATTAAACGTGAGAGATGGGTAGTGAAGGGTTATTTTCTTGTCCTTTAAATAAGATTTATTTGAAATTCTAATAATTGCATGTTTGAAATTATTTTGTGACTTGTTATGTGATTTATTGACTAGTAAATTTTATTTTAGCAAATGAATAGAATTTTCTATAGGCTAAAAGGGTTTCTTCTAGATGTAATTTTTTTTTTCTTTCTTTGAGTAATGATGAATAATGAAATTCTTATTATTTATTTATTTAAATAAATTGGTTTATTGTTTGAATTTAAATTGCATTATCTGATACATAATACAAATATATGAGATGAGGAAAGTGATAGTTAGAGTTGACTATGAGAACAAATTCAAACACTTAGAATTTAAAAAAAAAAAAAAAAAACATACGATCAGGTATTATACCCGTCGTAACACTAGAATGGCTGCAAACAACGCTGTTGCTGAAGAAATGGACCGACGTCTGAGGGCTATTGAAGATCTTGCATTAGCACTTGGACAACAAAACGCCCATCAGGCTAATGCCGAGAATACCATTTTTAAGAGAGTGGCATCTCATCATCCACCCACTTACAAAGGGACTATCGATCCAGTTGCTCTTGAAAATTGGATTCGCGACATGGAAAAGCTGTATGAAGTGACAAATTGTCCCGAGAACATGAAGATTAGCATTGGCTCATTTTATCTGAAAGAGGAGGCGGATAGTTGATGGTCCACGGTGAAGACGGGCTACATAGCTGAAGAAGGATTTAACTGGGAGATTTTCAAGGAACGAGTCCGCAATAGATTCTACCCCGACGCAGTTAAGTGGAAGAAACATGAAGAGTTTGCAAGGTTCAGGATGGCAGGAAAGATGACAGTGCAGGAGTACACTGACAAGTTCATTGAGCTCTCGCGTTTTGCTTCAAATCTTATTCCTACGGAGAGGGACAGGGCACGTAAGTATGAAAAAGGGCTGACATTCAAAATTCAGAAGTCCTTGGGAGGTATACCATCACAGACCTTACAGGAAGCTTATGAACGAGCTTTGAACATTTTTGATATCTTACAAACTGAAGAGGAAGTCATGGAGAGGAACAAGAGAAAGCAATTTGGCAGTGGTCCTCAGCAAGTTAGTGGTGATAAGAAGCTTCGTTATGATAACAAGGGCAATAATTGGAGTGACAAACAACCACAGGGACAGAGGTATGCTGACAGAGGTAATTATGGCGAGAATCAACTCAAGATCCAAGTTCAAGGAACAAAACCATACTCTTGTAAAGGATGCGGCAAGCAGGCACACCCTGGGAAGAGGTGCAATGGAGAACTTATAACTTGTTTTCAGTGTGGTGGCAAGGGGCACAAGGCTCACCAGTGTACTGCCAGGGGATTCAATCAGCAATCAGGCTCTCAAGGAGGACAACCAAAACCAGATGGAGGACGAAATGGGAACAACAACCAAGGGGGTAGGAACAATGACAATCAGCCCCGCTACTAGCAGAACTTTCAAAATGGAAATGGAGGAAATCGGCAACATGCCACTATTGGAAATCCCAACAATGGAGCTGGAGCAGATCGAGCAACAGGTCAGAATGCTGCTATTAATCAAACCACAGGGAGTCAAGGAAGGATCTATGTCATGAATCACACTGAGGCTGCGGCAAACCCAGATGTTATTACAGGTACTTTCTTACTGCAGTCTGTACCTGCTTATATATTGTTTGACACTGGTGCATCGCTCTCCTTTATTTCATCCTCTTTTGTGGAGAAAACGAGAATGGTACCATCTTCTACCTTCTCAACCAATATTACTTTACCCTCTGGAGCTGTTGTCTCTTGCTCCAGTGTTTATGAAAATATTCCGATTAGTATAGCTGGTTCTGAGCTACCAGCTGATCTAGTCCAGTTTGACTTGGCGGATTTCGATGTTATTTTGGGAATGGATTGGCTTAGCAAGTATAGGGCTAAGCTAGATTGTAGGGAGCAAAAGATATCTTTTAAGGGACCAAAGGGGAAGTACCTCTCTTATAAAGGTGTTGTACCCAAACCTTCCATTCAAATAGTCTCTGCTATGACTATTAAGAGTTTACTTATAAAGGGACACCCAGTTTATTTGTGCAACGTACGCGACTTAACTCTCGAGGAGAAGATTGAACAAATACCCGTGGTCAAGGAGTATGCAGATGTTTTTCCCGAAGAGATTCCTGGTATGCCACCTATTAGAGAAGTAGAGTTTGCTGTCGATCTTATGCCCGGTACTGCTCCGATATCAAAAGCGCCATATAGGATGGCTCCGGCAGAATTGAAGGAGTTAAAAACCCAACTTGAAGAACTGTTAAACAAGGGGTACATAAGGCCGAGTGTTTCGCCGTGGGGAGCTCCAGTTTTGTTTGTGCGAAAGAAAGATGGGAGTATGAGGTTGTGTATTGATTATAGGGATCTGAACATGGTGACCATAAAGAACAAATACCCATTGCCAAGGATTGAAGACTTGTTTGATCAATTGAAAGGAGCAGGTATGTTCTCAAAGATAGATTTGAGGACTGGATCAGATGAATAGAACCTTCAAGCAATACTTAGATCAATTCGTGGTGGTCTTATTATATTATATTTTGGTGTATTCCATGACGATGGAAGATCATGAGCAACATCTGAGGATTGTATTGGATATTCTAAGAGAGAATAAATGGTATGCAAAACTCTCAAAATGTGAGTTTTGGATGGGCAGAAGGTTGCCTTTTTGGGTCAT